>NW_027185715.1:14648116-14703381 GCF_028583685.1 Petaurus breviceps papuanus
TCTCTCTCTCTCTCTTTCTCTCTCTGCTTCTGTCTCTGTTTCTTTCTCTGTCTTTCTATCTTTCTCTTGGTCTCTGTCTCCTGTCTCTCTGTTTCTTTGTGTGTGTATAAATGTCTGGGTCTCTTCACAGATCAAGGAAAACAAGATTTGCTTTCTTTGCTGTAAGAGAAAAGAGATGAGGAATGAGCTCAGTGCTAGATTTCCTAAGAAAACTATACTACCTAAGTTACTAAGTGTTAGCTCCCCCAAAAGATAGAATCCGTTTGTACTTGTGGTTGGGAGGTGACAAAATATTCAAAAACTGCCATATCGTTCAATAATTCGTCCTTTCAGGTGAAAATGAAACTGAGATTTTTTTTTATTTATTTAAAGAGGTGGGCACAGGCAACGTTTAAAGATCATTCTCAGATTTTTTTACAGGTCATTCAAAACTGGGCATGTTAGATACCTTTGGGAAACTGGAAATGACAGAGGACCATCATTTTAGAACTGGAAGGAATCTTACAGGCCATTGAGTTCACCCACCCCCACCTTTGTTCAGTAGTTCAGTGACATGGCCAGACTCTGATGCCATTTGAGTGTCTGATGTAGCATTTAAACCGAGGTCTTCCTGACTTTCTATACCCTCTGCCATCTATCTTGTCCACTAGAGCTCCTTCCACCATCCGTGAAAATATATGAAAAAGTCTTACTTGGGCTGCTAATTTCCTCATCTATAATGTGAATGGGTTGGATTTGAAGTCCTATAAGGCCCCTTCCAGCTCTAAATGAATGATCCTACCATCAGTGTCCTCCAGTTTCCCAAAGGTAGCTAAAATAAGAATTATTTTATGACTTATAAAAAGAAGCAGGACCTTGATGGATGCTGCAGCTGCAAAGCCAGAGATGGACTATGAAGAACACCCAAACTTTGGAGTTTCAGTCTCATATGCATTAACAACGGGGCCTTTTGTCCCCTGCACTGTTGGAGAAATTGCTCTCCAAGGGAACTGAGAGCCTGTAAGCACAGCAACATTTGAGTCACAGGAATGTCTTCCTCTGGCTGTCAAATTGAGAGTACCTGGGGTATTTAAGGTCAGGAATTAGAAAGAGACAATGTAGGGCAAGGGCAAAACCCACTAGATCTGGGTTAAAAAGTAAAATGACCAGTTTTGAATCTTGGGTCTACTAATTTGGGGCAAGTCATTTCCTCTGTCTGGGTATCAGTTTCATGTTAGTAAAATTAAAGGATTGCAGTAAATGTTCTCTAAGGTGCCTCAACTCTAAATCCTAATCTAATTTAGTATTTATTCATTATTTCTTTTCTCCTATCACGTGTAATGAGAGAAGGATTTAGAATTTTCTTCCTAGAGAGTTTTAGGAATGCAGTTGTTCAGTCTTTTGAGTAGGGTAGCTAGGCTGTGAGGTAGGTAGAGCACCAGGGCTGCAGTCAGAAAGATCTGAGTTCAAATCTGGACTCAGACACTCACTAGTTATGTGATCCTGGGCAAATCACTTAACCATTTACCTCATTTTCCTCATCTGCAAAATGAACTGGAGAAGGAAATGGCAAACCACTCTGGTATCTTTGCAAAGAAAACCCAAGTGGGGTCCCCAAGAGTCAGACATGACTGAAAATGACTGAGGCAGCTAGGTGGCACAGTGGACAGAGTGCCTGACCTGGAGTCAGAAGGACCTGAGTTCAAATCCAGACTCAGACACCGACTAGCTGTAGAGCCCAGGTAAGTTATTTGCCTCAGTTTCCTCATGTGTAAAAAGAACTGGAGAAGGAAATGGCAAACCACTCTAGTATCTTTGCCAAGAAAACCCCAAATGGGGTCACTGCTCAACAACAAAAATGGAACAGGCAGTGTGCTAAGCACTTTAGGATACAAAGAAGGGGCTGGGATAGTGCTTGCCCTCAAGGAGCTCACAGTCTAATGGAGGAGACAACATGCAAACAACTATGTACAAACGAGATATAGATGGGATAAATTGGAGATAATTAACAAAAAGGAAGGCACAAGCATTAAGGGGATCAGGAAAGGGGGTTTTTGAGTGGCATTGGGAGAAGACAGAGAAGCCAGGAAATGGAGATGAGAAGAAAGAAATTTCTAAGCATAGGGATTGCTAGTGAAATGGAGATGAAGTAACAAGGAGGACAGTATTGCTGGATCACAGAGTATCTGGAAGGGAGGAAGGTGTGAGAAGACTAGGAAGGAAGGAAGGAGACAAGTATAGTGATTCACATAGCCACAGGACACTCATCAAGTCTGAAGGGGACAGGGGCTGTCCTCTTCTATGCCCTCAGGCAACCAGGAAGTCATGTCAATGGCTTGATTCTTGGCATCCTAGGCTAACCAATTCTCAAGTCTGGCTTCCTTGCCTTTTGGTAGGGGGGGGAGATTATCTTATGCATGGCAAAGACCCCATTAAATTATTTCAAATTACACATGGACGCAGAACTTGACCCCTGGTCTCCTGCCTCCTAATCCAATGTTCTTTCTACCACATACTAATTCATCAAAAAGTAAAACCCTGAAAATTTGGTGAAATATCTTATTTGGCCAGCAGGAGGTGCCTGATGAGTGCCTGAGTTTATTCAGGGACTTGGGTAATAAGGACCTAGTGCTTTGAAGGATATACTTATCCCCAGATGCCATGCACACAACACCAGAAGGTGCTCTAAGTAGGTTCTCTGACTGTCAGGGAGCTGACTACTTTCCTCTTAACTTCATCTCCTTTTGCAGGTGGCAATGTTTGTCTCCTTACGCTGAGGGTTTAGAGTTGATTTATTCAGTAAGAGTCTTAGCTCTTCTCAAACATAGGAAAACTCCAACTCTCTTCCCATCTTTGCTCATTTCAGTACATAACTGTATGCAATTCTTTAAACATGCTGTTACAATGGAATAAGATACATCAATGTATTCTACATGGATCTTCCAGGGGGTTTCCCATTAACAGAAAAGCCTTTTGAAGGGTCAATGTCCAGTCTATGGTTGGCACCCCAACTGGTGACTGTCAAGGTCTTGAGAGAAGCATTTCTTAAGCAGACAGTGCAGATCATCACTAAGATGGGGGAAAGTGTTTATCTAGTTAGGTCTCGGTTCCCTTTCACCCTAACAAAAGGGGGTGGAGGAGGACAAGGGAAAGGGTGGTTTCTTTCTCCAAAATGTAAAAGAAATTAATCTCTCAGTCTTATGAGAACAGCCTGAGGAAATGGATACACAACTCCCCTTAGCCAAACACCATTGCCCCAATCTCCCTCTACATTAGAACCTCTTCCTAAAATTCCCATCCTTCGGTATTTGAATGGAATGGAATACTACTGTGCTATAAGAAATGAGGAGCAGCTGGACTTCATAATAATCTGGAGAGACTGATATAAACTGATACTGAGCAAGAAGAGAAGAACCAGAAGAAATCTGTACACAATCACAGACATAATGTATGTGTGATCACTAACTTCAATAGACTGGGCTCCTCTGAGCAATGTAAGGTTATAAGACAACTCCAAAAGATTCATGATCAAAAGAGATACCCACACCCAGAGAAAGAGATGCAGAGTCTGAATGCAGAGTGAAACAAACTACTTGCTGTTTCTTTTTCTTGTTTTGTTTCCTCTTTCCCACTGAACATTCTGTCAATTATAATCCTTCTTTACAACCTGACTAACGATTAATGTGAAGATATTTGTAGATCCTATATTTGAGGGCGTGCTGCGGGGGGGGGGGTGGAGAGGAAGGGGAAGAAAATTTTAAACTGAAGGGACTGTGGAACTAATGTTGTAAAATAAAATAAATAAAGACATCAATAAAAAAAATAAAATTCCCACCCTTACGGCAGACTGGGGAGGCAGTAGTCTGAAGCAAAACACTTTTGCGGGGGAACAGGGTGAAAAGGGGAGAGAGAATAGAATAAACAGAGGGGGAAATAAGATAGAGGTAAAAAGTCAGCAATCAAAACTGTGAAAAAAATATTTAAATTAAATTTCTCTATAAAAGCTTCATTTCTCAAACATATAGAGAACTGTGTCAGATAATATAAAAATAAGAGTCATTCCCCAATTGATTAATGATCAAAAGATATGAAGACTTTTAAAATGAAGTAATCAAAGCTATCTATAGCCATATGAAAAAAATTTCTAAATCACTATTGATGGGAGAAATGCAAATTAAAACAATTCTGAGGTCCTACCTCTTATCTATTAGATTGTTTAATAGTACAGAAAAGGAAAATGATGGATAGTGGAAGAGATGTGGGAAAAATGAGATATTAATGCAAGGTTAATTGAGTTATGATCTGATTCAACCATTCTGCAGAGCAATCTGGAACTATGCAAAAGGGCAATAAAACCATGCATACACTTTGACCTAGCAGTACCACTACTAGGTCTGTATCCCAAAAAAGAGATTTTTTTTTTTAAAGGAAAAGGACCTATATGTACAAAAAAATATTTATAGCAATTCTTCACTGGTGGCAAAGAAATAGAAATTCAGGGGATACTCAATGACTGAATAAATTGTGGTATATGATTATGATGGAATATTATTGTGCTATAAGGAACAATGACAAGGATACTCTCAAGAAAACCTGGAACAACTTACAGAAGCTGATGGAAAGTGACTTGTACTATGTATAAAGCAACAGCAATGTTGTACGATGATCATCTGTGAATGACAGCTATTCTCAACAATGCAATGATCCAAGACAACTCTGAAGGACTTGATGAAAAATGCTATCCATCCACAGGGAAAGAACCAATGGTGTCTGAATAGAGATTGAAGCACACTTTTTTTTAAACTTTATTTTTCTTAAGGTCTTTTTTTACTATGTTTTCTTTCACAACACGATTAATACGGAAATATGTTTTGTGTGACGAGACATGTACAACCTACATCAAACTGCTTGCCTTCTCAATCAGGGGTTTAGGGAGGGAGGAAAGGAGAGTATCTGAAACTCAAAGTTTAAAAACAAATGTTAAAAATTGCTTTTATACATAATTGTGGGGAAATGAAAATAATTCTAAACAAAATAAAATGCCCACCCTGTGGGTTCTGGATTTTTCTTTTTGTTGTTGTTTTGTTTTTGCCATTGCTTCAGCTAAAAAGCTTTAAGAGTGGTACCAATGAACTCACTCCTTGCCCAGGAATGTCAGTTTACACTTATATTTTATTTCTACACATAATGTAAATATACCCACCTTTAATCTCTCTCTTGCTTTTCCCAGAGAAGTAATGTCTACCTAGAGTTTCCAAGTATCTATAATGTTGAATTTGAAGTTGGAAGAAGACTACAAGAAAGAAATGGAACACTGAGATTCATCTTGTCTAGCCATCAAAAAGGAGAGGGCGGTCTGGGGAGTTCCAGGAATTGCTTTTCCCCTTGGCCCAGACTTGCTATGGGCAGCCAAGGTAAACCACTGTAGACTGGAAGCATGGAGACTAGTCAGAGGCTGGTAGAAGCTGATAGTTGAAAGCAGTAGATGTATTAGACGAGATATGTCAAGGAAGATCAGAGTTCTGTTTTTCCTTTGCTCTTCAACAGGAATTTAGCCCTAACTGCCTATAACAGGCCTTCTGGCACCGCACAACTTGGACTGGCTGCCTTGCAAGTGAATCTGGTCACTAAGAATCCTAGTAGATGAATTTCTTCCCGGTACAAAGAGAGAGGACTCATCTCAGGACCAGGTCTGGAGGGAGGAATTTTTCCATACAGTGGTCATTTTAAAAATCTCTTTAGAGAGAGAAAGAAGAGAAGCACCAGTGGCAAAGGTGGTGACAGTCTTCCCAAGTGACTGACTCCAAAATTGAGCCCCTCCCTTTCCCTGGGTCAGCTGGAGAGGATCCATCAGAAAACAATTCTTCTACTCTCTGATTCTTCCTTTTGTTTTATTGCTCTTTGCAGTGGACGACAAGGTTAATTATTAAAGGCTTCTTTGATATTTATAAGTTTCTCATTGATCATTTTTAACAATAGTTTGCTAGATAAAGACACTATTGACTACACTCTAAATGTGTTTTTGCTATAGAGAGAGAGAGAGAAAGAAGGGAACCCTACAAATAGTTGATTTGGCTGGAAGATCACCTGGGTCCCAGCTTGGCCATCAACAGATTCCTGGGGGCTTGGATCATTTTACAACTTCTGTTTGCAATCTATGTATTTTTAAGAGTTTTAGCTTTGCAAATAAAGGAAGGCATGTGGAGCTTTTACCATCATCCTCATAACTTACTCTCATTATCTCCAAGAAGACAGATCTTTAGGGTTTCCCTCCATTCACAGAAGAGATAGGGGAAACAGGAAGTAGAGACCTTAACAGAAGGTCATGCCCTAAGCCAGATGGAGTGACCTCCACCAGGGCAAAATGCGTATTCTGTTTAACACCTTCTGATTCATTTCCTATTTCCCTTCTACCAGATGAGAGAAAGGGTAGAATCAAGACCAGTCAATTGTGCCGTCTCCACTGCTAGTCAAATAGGATCCCAGTGTCTGTAAGTTTGTTTCCCTAACTATTAATCTTTTAATTATTCCCTATAAAAATGTGTGGGTACCAATACAAGCTACTATGATTACTTTTGGAATTTGAGTGAAACTGAGAAAGGGAGAGATATTTTCCCTTGAAGAAACAGAAGACATTTTCCCTAGCTAGTATGGGTGAAGACCCAGAGCCAATAAGGGAGAGTGTATGAATCCTGCTTAGCTTCTGTATCTCTATGCCCGATGAACCAGTGCTGCTGCTGCTGCTATGGTTGGTGCTACTGCTGCTGGTCATACCTAAGGTATTATGGGAACACTATCTTCTGAGTGAAGCTTTTCTCAATAACATGTGTGCACATATATTCACTTCATATTTATGCTGCACATGTATTTATTCTTCTTTTATTTCTTGTATTATACTTGTTGTCTACCCCCACTAGAATGTAAGCTTTTTGCAAACAATGCTTGTTTCATTCTCTGTACTTGTTTCCCCAGAGCCTGGCATATTGTAGATGTTTACTACATAATTATTGTTTGATTGATTGGCAGCTTGTGTCCCTGTCTGGTGTTACAGAACCTCTAGCACCAAACCCAGATTCCATCAGCCCTAGAAGAGGCTATATGGTTATGACATGACATGATAGTTTAGCATATGAGGTAGCAAAACCAGAAAGACACAGGTTCTTAGGTTTTTGGCAATGGTTTTCTAATAAAGATAGTATTAACTGCATCTTGAATGTGTTACCTTGGACATATACTGGCTGTGTGACCGTGGACAAGACATTTAACATCTCAGTGGTCTAGGAAACTCTCTAAGACTATAACTAGCACTGGAGGTGCCTACCCGTTGTGTGTAGTTTGTCCTTCATTCTTGGAAGAGGATCGTGACATCAGGAAGATGATTTCACGACTTGTAAGAGAATGGGATTTAAGCGAGGGATGGCTGTGCAAGGTCACCAGCCTTGCTCTCTGGGTTCAATGACAAAATATAGATCAGGAAGACTGGAGATGGCCCAGCTGCCTACGTGTATCGATAGAGGGAATGAACCCTATAGCAATGAAATCATATGTCCAGTCCCTGTCTCTATCCCTTAAGCATACCTAGAATCATGAAAGACAACAGAAAATGAAATCAAGAATTGTTCATGCCTATAAAACTCCTGGTGCCATAATCTATCCAGCTTTCATTATAATTATAGAAAACTGATGGATATATTTAAGTTCAGAGAATCATACTGTGCTTTCACTTAAACTTTAGGGCTTTCATTAAGCTTGTTTTGAGAAAGATGTTCATGTTTATTTATATACAGTTATACCTTTCACATCTTGGGAGTTAAAGGAGGATTACCCACAAGACCTGGAAAATCCACATAAAGTTTTTTGGCCCTCCCTTTGTATGAGAGAAACTTGAATTATTATAGTATTAAAAGATGAAATATGTTGATGGTACCCAATACTGTACATATATTTTATGCATTTCTGAGTTTTTAAACTTTTTCTGTGTTGTCTGCTGGCCTTCACGCATCATCTGTGGCTTCCACAAAACTCCATAAAAATTCTCATTTAATTTCTTATGCTGACCCATGATATATTAATATCTCAAAAGCACAATGGGGAAAGTCAAGGTGTGGAAGGAATAATTATAATATGTGGAGTTTGCTCATTTATTCAATTATAGTTTATGAGTAACACTGTAGGTAGAATGGACCAGTCATAAAAAAAGAACATTTCCATCATATGTGCCCAAACCAGAAAAAACAAAACAAAGCATGGTGACCAGGGAGACTAGAAAGAAAACTCCAGGGGACTGCTGCTCTATGAAAGATTTTCTTCTTAATTGACCACTGAAGGCCAAGGTGAACCAAAATGAATAAGGAGCCGGAGTCCTATGGTCTTTGACCCAGTGTGAGAGGACAATGCCCATTTTCAATCCTCTCTTATTGTCTGTAGCAGCAACCACACTGGAATAACCAGAATCAGGTTCTTAGATCTGCTCTACTAGGAAAAATTGCTCAAAAAGGTGTCAATAATCTTCTTTTAATTACATTCATTAGTTCAGGAGAAAAGTCAGCACCCTGAACTTCAGAGAAAATCCAAACAAAGAAAACAGAGAAAGTGCAAGCAGAGAAATAAAGACCAACAGACAGGGCTTCTAACTGTCTGAGAAATTAGCAGAGATCAACAGATAAATCCAACTGTCTGACTAAGGCAATACATACACAGTCACCAGAGAGACAAGCACCAACATCTGGGTTTTTTTTAAAGCTGGGGGCCTCCTTAACTTATACCCAGAGTCTCATCTGGTCAAATCACAAGAACACTCTTCCAGTGAGTGAGCCCCAAAGCAAAATGCTAACCTCAGAGTATGCATACCCTTTTTAGAGCCAGAGGGCATCACAACCCTCCTGACCTAGTGACAAACAAATTAGCAAAAGGTGTGAAAGCCTTCCTACAAATGAGCCTCCCTTAATGGGCTCTTATTAATGGGTGGGGAAGATCTTAAATCCCATTAACATTACAGAGTCACTAAAGTGGAAAATAGAACTAAAACATGCTTCTTCATCCTGTGGAGGTAACCCTGGGTTCTCAGAGTCTATGTTCACTGTGTAGTTTAAGCATTGCAGTTTAAGAGGGAAAGGCTTTGATAATGAATTCATTTACATTTTGGGTCTGGTCAAGGACCAGCACAGCTAGGTTCAGAGAGGATCGCCATAAAGAACTGTCTTCTTCTTTGAGTGAAGTTCAGGGTCCCCAGGTACAGTAAAGAGAAAGGTGGAAATCTCCCTTTCATGCTTCTTATGTCTTCAGGGTAAAGAACCTGAGGGCTACTTGATTCAGGGACGGCCCCTAACCATAGTCTTGGTATTAAGGATAAGGGCAAAGGCATATTATAGAGGAAAGGAATGCCTGGTCTGGCTCTTGAATTCTACATTTTCAATATGTGGTTTGGAAAGTAGAAATGGCTGCCAATATCAGTGGTCTCAGCTCTGATCAGCAAGCGATACTTCTTTTTTTTAACTTTAATTTTAATTTTTTGCTTTTTGGAGGTGGGGAGGGCAGGGCAATTGGGGTTAAGTGACTTGCCCAAGGTCCCACGGCTAGTAAGTGTTAAGTGTCTGAGGTTGGATTTGAACTCAGGTCCTCCTGACTCCAGGGAGACAGTACTCTATTCACTGTACCATCTAGCCACCCCAACAGGTGATACTTCTAAAGAGAAAATTTTCATGGCTGGGAAGCAGAGCATGACAAGACAAAAACATAGCACCATATGGGATTTAACAGAGAGAAAGCAACCTTTACTAAGGTCAAATATTCAAATTAAGGAAAAGTAGTCAATGAAGATGGAAACTGGTCTGGTCTATTGGCATCTGAATAGAATCAGGAATGTAAAACCTGTGAAGTCCAGTGGATTCCTATGGAATTCTTATCTGGGTCAAGTAGGGTCAAGGAAGGGGGATGGAGTCCACACACCTGGTGCACAGGTCAAAATTCTGGGACTGCTGCCAAATCCCACTGGGGGGTATACCTGGGGAATTAGGAACTAATTGATATTCAGACTCCCCTCTGTCAGAAAAGGGGCATTCAGCCATTACTGTAAGGCCTTCTTGTGATGGGTTGAATCAGGAGGTTTGAGGGTCCCCTGAGACTTTTGCATTTAAAGGAGCAGGGACTGAAGTCTGTACAGAAAGCTGACCACAAACCAAGGAAAATTTGGGGCCCAACACCTCATGAAGACTGCTCACTATTTCAATTTCATTCTATAGGCATTTATTAACCATTTACTATGTGCTAGGCACTGGGGACATAAATAAATAAAACATTGCCTGACTTCAAGAGCTAATATTCAGTTGGGAAAAGGATGATAACATATACACATAAAAGTAAATGCAAAATATAATCAAAGTAATTTCTGGGGGTTATGGGGCAGAGGACATAGGTCTCATATCAAGGATAACAACACAACAGGAACTTCAATAAGCACGACACAAGGTCAGGAACAAGTGGGAGAGGAATGCTGGAGGGATAGAGTTAACATGGGTGAATATGAGGGAGCAGAGAGCAGGGAGGGAGCTTTGATCTAGCTATAGAAAAAGGTTAGGTACTGAGGTACTTTTGAGAAACTCATCTTCTAAATGCTAGGCAGGAAACAAGGAGAGATTGAAAATTAAGGAGAGGAGGAGAGAGACAGAGACAGAGAGGGAGAGGGAGAGACAGAGAGAGAGAGGGAGAGAGACAGAGACAGAGAGATACAGACAGAAAGATAGAGAGACAGAAAAAGAAAGAGACAGAGAGACAGAGACAGAGAGAGAGAGGGAGAGACAGAGACACAGAGAGACAGAAAAAGAAAGAGACAGAGACAGAGAAAGAGAGAGGAGGGAAAAAGACAAGGAGGAAGAAAAGGAGGAGGAGAAGAAGGAGGAGAAAAGGAGGAGGAAGAAGAAGAAGAGGAGGAAGGGGGAGAAAAGAAGAAGAAGAAGAAGAAGAAGAAGAAGAAGAAGAAGAAGAAGAAGAAGAGGAAGAAGGAGGAGGAGGAAGAGGAGGAGGAGGAGAAGGAGGAGAATAAGGAGAAGGAGAAGAAGAAGGGGAAGGAGAGGGGGAAGGAGAGGGGGAAGGAGAAGGAGGAGAAAAGAAGAAGAAGAAGAAGAAGAAGAAGAAGAAGAAGAAGAAGAAGAAGAAGAAGAAGAAGAAGAAGAAGAAGAAGAAGAAGAAGAAGAAGAAGGAGGAGGAGGAGGAGGAGGAGGAGGAGGAGGAGGAGGAGGAGAAGAAGAAGAAGAAAATGGAATCAAGGCAGGAAGAGAGGGTTGATTTGGCAAAGAGAGGGAATACCTCATCATTTGATATTGGAAAAAAGGAGGAGAAGACAAGGATGTAGCTGAGGCAATTTAAAGTATAAATAGGGGAGGAAAAGGAGCTTATGGTGGATGGCATCAACTTTTAAGCATGAGTGATAAAAAATGAAACTCAAAGACCAGAAAGGGCAGTGGAATAATTTAATGGTAATGATCTCAATAGTGTCTAAAATATAACAGTGGAAAAAAGAAACATTTTCCTTTATGGCAAAAGAGAAAAGTAATTTGACAGTCACTGTGGTTGATTCTTAGTATTAAAAATTCTTTGAGGGGAGCCACATCAATGTAATGAGTAGGTGTTGGATGTCTCTTATGTGCAACAATAAAGACCACATTGTGCAGAATTTCTGCCTGTTGGGTAGTTAATCCTTGGCATTAGAATCCTTGGCATAAGGGAAAAGTCTGTGGGCATCTTGCAAGGACTAGTGCAACTATTGTTCCAAGGCAGAATTCCTTAAGAAGACTTGGGAGACAAAGTAAGGTTCCAGTTCTCGAGGAAATGGGCATAGAACCAAGGGAAAGACTCATTCACTAGTGAAAACAGAGATCCTAGAAGAGTCTAAGTAATTGAATCAGGCTAGAAGGCAGCGACTTGATCATAACAGAATGTGGAAAGACAATAGTACACAAGATCAAAATGAATACAGCAAAGAAGTCCACTGAGTACTCTTTTTTTTAACAGTGCCCCAAAAAATCATAGAATCATAGAATGTCACAATAAAAAACTCATAAGATCCCAGATGCATGACTCCAAAGGCATCCCAGACACTATTTATTCCAGCCCCTTCATTTTACAGATAAGGAACTGGAAGTCCAGGGCTGTTAATTGATTTACCCAAGTTCGCCCAAATAATGAAAATTAGCACTTGTATTAGCACTTAAAGTACTGCCTTAAGATTCACAAAGCACTTTACAAATTTTCATTTTATCCTCACAACAACTTTGGGAGGTAAGTGCTGTTATTATCCCCATTTTTATTGTTGTGGTTATTGAGTCATTTCAGTCAAGTTTGATTCTTAGAGACCCTTTTTGGCATTTTCATGGCAAAGAAAATTTAGTAGTTTGCCATTTTCTTCTCCAGTTCATTTTATAAATGAGGAAACTGAGGCAAACAGGGTTAAATGACTTGCCCAGGGTCATACAACTAGTGTCTGGATTCTGAACTCATTTCTTTATGATTCTAAGCCACTGGTCTTAGAACACTGGTTCTATCCACTGCACAACCTAGCTGCGCTGTCGCCATTTTGCAGATGAGAAAATTGAGACGTGCAAAAGTTAAGTGACTAACTTGGAGTCACATAGCTAGTTATTGTCTGAGATTGGATTTGGATTTAAATTGTCTCCAGGTCCAATATTCCACTGAACTCTAGAGTGCATAAAAGAGAGTAATGTGTAATTTTTTCCAAAAAGGAAGAAACAAGGCCAGATTCTGAAGGACTTTAAATACCAGAATTTATGCTTGATCTTAAAGTTAATAGGAAGTAACTAGAGTCTAGTTAAGAGAGTGATATCATTAGACCTGAGATTTAAGAAACTTACACTATACATACATCTATATGGAGGATAGAATAGAGTGGGGAGAGACTTGAGACAAAGACATTAATGAAGAGGAACTAAACTAGGATGGTAGCTACATGAATGGAGAAAGGAGGCCAGATTCTAGAGATACAAATGAAAGGTACAAATTTGAGGTACAAATAAAAAGACGTGGCAGCTGATGGGATATGGGTTGAGTAAGAATGAGAAGTCAAGGATTACAATGAGATTCCAAACCTGGGTCACTGGAAGAAAAATGATGACCTCAATAAAAAATGGGAAGTTTGGAAAAGGGGTGGGTTTGGACAGAAAGACAATGACTTCCATTTTGGATTTGTCAAGTTTGAGATGTCTTGGAAGATCCAAAGATTATCGATAACACAAAGCTGCCCTATCCCACTTCTTCCTGTTAGTCACTGCACAGTGAATACACAGATGAATAGATAAATGAAAACAAATCATAGAACTGTGGCTACAATTTTCAAATGAAGAAGAAGAGGAGGAAGAGGAGGAGGAGGGGGAGGAAGAGGAAGAAGAAGAGAAGGAAGAAGAAGAAGAAGAAGAAGAAGAAGAAGAAGAAGAAGAAGAAGAAGAAGAAGAAGAAGAAGAAAGCTATTAGAAGAAACAGGAGAGAATGGAATCGAGGCAGGAAGAGAGGGTTGACTTGACAAAGAGAAGGATTACCTCATCCTTTGATACTGGAAAAAAAGGAGAAGATGGGGTTGTAGCTAAGACAACTTAAAGTATAACTAGGGGAGGAAAAGGAGCTTACAGTGGATGGCTCCTTTTTTTAATGTGTACATTCAATTCCTGAAGAGGGAGTGGAATTATCCAACTCCCAAAGGCAAGCCTGGAACCAATGAGAGGATGGTACAAAAGCAAATTTTATTAAATCCTTTGAAGAACTTTCTAATAAATAGAGTTATCCAATGAGGTCCTGAGCTCCCCATTAATAGGAGTCTTTTTAAGGACTGAGCAGCCACATGTCTGAAATAAGGTAGAAGGAATTCTTTCCAACTAAAAGATTCTTTAAATCCATGAAGGCTGAAATTGGAAATATACCTTAAAAAACACACTGTGTATTACCAAGCATCTTTTCTTTCAAATTTGCCTCACTGACTACCTGTAGGATCTTCATAAACTGTATTTTGAGAACCATCATTCGAACCCTTCCTAGTCCTCCCAGGGAATAGAGAAGGGATCCAGGGAGATTTGCAAGAATTTAAATCCTATTTTAACTTGTGAGAAGCCACACAGTGTAGTGGCTGGAAAGTTATCCTCTTCAGCATTAAGACCTTGATTCATGTCCCCACTTTCACAACTGCTGGCTGTGTGACCCTAGACAAGTCACTTAATTTCTCATTTTCCACAAGCAGCTCTCTAAAACGTAATACATATATTGTGCTAATAACAATATTATAGTTTTACATGATTATTAATATGTTAATACACACATAATATAATACATAAATTTCAGAATAAATGCGGAGCTGCATTGGTAGAACAAACCTATGTTGTTGATGATGATGATGATGATGATGATGAATAGCTAACGTTGTATTTTCTTCCTGATTACCTATGCCTGCTCATTAACTTCTTCATATTTTACCTCAATCCCACAAATTCCTTAAATTAATTTCTTTCTTTGTAAAACACCCACCTTGCCCTAGAGTTACTCACTTCTTTCAGACTTTCTCTTGCTGTAATGATTCTGTATATTTGTTGAATTCTAATTTTTTCTTTAAAAGTTTTTGGACAAACTAATATCTAGTCATGTGTAGATGGATGCAAAGAGAGCAGAAGAATAGAATGACAGATACAATGAATACAATAATCTAAAAGACATAGAGAATAAAATTTAATACCATGACCAATTTTCGTTCCAGAAGACCTGTGATGTAACTTACCTGACTCCTCTTGACAAAGATTTGGTGGACCAAGGGTTAAGAATATAACATTATCCGGGCAGCCAGGTAGCACCAGCCCCAGAGTCGGGATGACCTAGGGATAGAATCCGGGCTCAGACACTTAGTACCCACCCAGAAACACCTGGCCATGTAACCTTGAGCAAGTTACTTAACCCCAATTGCTTAGGGGCGTCCAGGTGGCTCAATGAGTAAGAGCACTGGCCCCAGAGTCGGGATGACCTGGGATCGAATCCAGGCTCAGATACTTAGCACCACACCCATACTGGCTGTATAACCTTGAGCAAGTTACTTAACCCCGATTGTTTAAAAAAAAAAAAGAATATAACATTCTGTCAACCATTATCAGTGTAGGTTGGTTTTACTTAGGGGTGTGCGGGTAAAAATTTAACAACTGGCTCTGGGTGAGGAAGAATGTGCAAACTACACACTTTTAAATTTAATATGTATTATCAACATTTTCTCTATCACTTTCTTAAGTCTAGATAATCAACAAAACAATAACTCAAACCATAATTTGTAGTATTTGACAATTTCAAAGGTGTAAATGATCACATTGAAATTTTTTTTTGCTTTTTTTTTTTTGGAGAGCAATTGGACTTAAGTGACTTGCCCAAGGTCACACAGCTAGTTTTTCTGTTAAGTGTCTGAGGCCAGATTTTAACTCAGGGCCTCCTGACTCCAGAACCAGTGCTCTATTCACTGAGCCACCTAGCCACCCCTACATTGAAAATTTAGCAATCAGCTCTGATGATCCAGTCCGAACTGACTCCAACACACTCCTGGTTACTTAAACATTTTTCTTTATTATATGGGGTAGATTCTTTGGGAAATCATGGTGGTTTTAAAAACAAAAAGCCTTTCTTTTAAAATATTCTGGGTAAATTATATCTAAAGAGTTTTCCTGATTTTACCATTCCAGTAACACTGTCAATCACAGAAATATGGTTTACATAGAGTAACCTCTTCTTGAGGAAGTCACCTGGTTCTTTATTAATACTATTAACTTTTGAGATACTTGCAAACCATTCCTTTAGCAGTGAGTTCTACAATTTTGGCAGGAATTAAAATCAAGCTCACTGGTCTATGGTATACATACTCTACTCTCTTCCTTGTTTGAAAATTAGGGTAATGTCAGCCCATCCAAAATCCTACATTAACTCTTCCATTCATAGTGGTCTTTAAAATAGCAGGCAGTGGATCAAAATCACATTCAGGACCCAAGGATATAATTCATATAGAACAAGTGATTTAAACTCATCTAGGCCAGCTATCTATTCTCCAATTGTCACCTGAATCTTCTTAGGCATCAATTTCTCATTCAGCATTTCCTTTTCTTTTCCATTTAAAATTCATTCTCTTTGACAGAAAAAAAACAGAAGTAACAGTTGTTCCCTTCTTTCATCAATTATCATAATCTTGTCTACTCAGGCAGCTGTCTTATTCCTTCTCTGAAGCTCCATTATAACCTTTAAAAAAAAAATCTTTTTGTTATCCTTACCTTACTTTGCTATCCTCAGCTCATTCTGATGAAGACACTTGATACTGTGCCTATGAGACAATGCCATACTTTCCTATTCTTGATTATATTCCCTTCCTGCCATTGTTGTGACTTCGAAAAACTGAATTTGGCCGGTGATTTCCCAATGATACATACATCAGGCTCTTTAGACAAGTCTCTCTGCAAGTTTCCTCCTGGGAACTGTTTCTCTTTACATCTTCAGGATTTCACTCTTGAGAGCTTTCCATCCCATGGACTCTTTTAGTCCATGGCTTCCAACCTACACTTTCTTTCAACTCTTTGATACTGTTATGGGAATGGGAATTTAAGATCTTCCCTAGGCCCTTTGATAGGCTTAAGTGACTCTGAGAACCTTCCTTGATTTGAAAATATACTCTGCCCCCTAATAGGCTGAATGTTGTCACGTTGAGCCTGTGGCAGGAGGCTTGGTTTTCAGGATTGCCCACACCTTGGTGCTGTATGATTGGGCAGTGGGTCAAGAGGACTGTGATATTCTCTGAGCCAGGAGAAGGCTATGTAAACCCTGATGTGAGATTTTGTTTTGGGGCTCACTTTGGGAAGTGTTGTGTGATTTGGCCAGATGAGACTCTGGGTAGCTGTTGAGCCCCCCTGGCTTTGAAAACCCAGATGTTGGTGCTTCCATCTCTGGTAACTGACTAGGTATGGACATAATGGTTAGGTAGTTGGAAGCCTGTCTGCTGATTTGTTTCTCTGTCTGTATTTTTTGTCTGCTTGTAACCTCTACATTCTCTGAAGTTCGGTGGTGACCTTTTTCCCCTGAACTAGGTAAATGACATATGTTTGATTAAAGCAAGATTGTTAACCCATTTTGAGTAGCTTTCCTTTAAGGAGTTGCTTCTCTAAAATGCTCCCATAATTTGCATCACAGGATCCAATGGTGAATTGGATGAAATTCACCTTGGTGAAAATAAGATCCAGAGTAAGGATGAAAATATTGTCAAGCCAAGCCAATAAATTTGTAGCTTTTCTGCTTTTGGAAGACAGAGAGTACAGTCACATGTCCAAATAATTGAAGTTCCCAGTAATCACTACTTTATTATCCCTCTCTACAAGATGCAGGACCAATCCATCATCTATTCCCTGTGACCCCCAGTTGTGGTTAGTCCTTCGATATGGAAGAAGACCATAGCATCAGGAAGATGATGCCATGACTTGCATATGAATTGGATTTAAGTGAGGAAGGTCTCTGCAAGCTCACCAGCCTCACTTTCTCCTTCAGAGCCTAGATCAGAATGACTGGAGATACTCCCCTTGATCTCCAATATACTACAATGAGAATTTATTTTCTGTTGCCTCCATTAATCTTCACCCAAACTCTGTCCACCATCTCTTCATCAGTTCCTGTATTTCCTCATATGAATGTATTATCTTAATATACAATGTATATTGGAAACATCTAGGTTACTCTGTGGGGAAACTCTGGAGCTGGAATCAGGAAGGCCTGAATTCAAATCTGGTCTTACATACTTATTTAGCTGTATGACCCTGGTCAAGTCACTTCATCTTAGTTAAGCAACCCTCTCATCTGTAAAATGGGAGTAACAATAACACACTTCAAAAGGTTGCTATGAGGATAAAATGAATTAATATTTGTAAAGTATTTTCAAAATATAAATACTGGTTTTATTATTTATACTTATTTTATTATAGTTGTTGTTACTATTATTATTTAATGATACTCTAGTGTATACCCACACCATTTTAGGCAACCTGTTTCGTTTAAATAATGTATACCCTTCCAGAGCTCACCTTGCTAACTAGGGTCTGCCTCAAGTATGAAATGTCTAGGACAGCATCATTGTGTGTAAAGAAGCTAAGAAGCCTGCTTCCAGAAGAGTGAAGATGATGTGGAATGGAGATGCCTTGAAGGGACAGTGGAGCATATTCTGGAACTGGTTTTTGGTCTACGGCCCACATGGTAAGGAAGGGCCTTTTTGGATTGGCTCCAGAACCGAGGACTATCGTCAGACGGTATGAGTTAGCTTCCTTCATTCCTTGTTTGTGGGATTTGGTAAAAAGACAGTGCTACAAGAGGAGAATCCTCTGAGTCTTTCCCCCATCAGGACCATGAGGTCTTGAGAAATAGGCCTCCATCCTTGACCTCTGCATTTGTTCTTTCCATCCTAGGTGAAGTGAGTAGAGCCACAGATCTTGTGAGTTTCAAAAGGTCAAGAAAATGACCAAGGATCCTAACATTTCGGTCGATTGTAGCACGAATGCCTAAAAGAGCAAGAATGACTTCAGGAGAGACCTTTAGGACACTGTCCAGCAGCATATAGGACCTGGAACTTGGGGGATTCAGTGTTATAGTAGAACTGAATGGAGTATGTCCCTGAGGCGCCGAGGATGAATACATTCATTTTGCCTGTGTCTTTAAAGAAAATGTCAGTGTACCTTTGCAGCAGCTAATTGATGTCAAGGGATTAAATGGACCTGGGGCACTAGTCATTGGTCCCTAACAGTGGAAACAACATAGCCTGTGGAGGCTCAAAGTGACCCCCCCAAAACCGCAATAAACACTGAGAACACTGAGAGGCAGATGTAGTGGCCTAGTCCTGGGAATGAGGCCAGAGTATACTCACCACGTATTGTAAATTTGTTTATAGACACAATTTTATTGTTGCTTCTTTTCTTCGATTTTGCTTGCTTCAGAATTTCTGAAACTCTTTCTTGTTATTCCGATTACTGTTTTAGTTACTCTCTACATTATCTTGCCTGAAAGATAGACAGAAGCAGTCTCCTCTATTACCACCTTCTCTTGTTTCCATTTAATTTCATTCTGACTCAGTTTCTGACAAATATATGATTACCAGACCTTGAGTTATGCAACGAATCCATGGATCCAAGCCATGTTGTTGCTGTTGTGGCATTTCAGGCTTGTCCAACTCTTTGTGACCCCATTTTGAGGTATTCTTGGCAAAGATACAGGAGTGGTCTGCCACTTCCTTCTCCAGTGCATTTTACAAATGAGGAAACTGAGGCAAATAGAGTTAAGTGACTTGTCCAAGGTCACACAGCTAGTAAGTGTCTGAGGCCAGATTTGAACTCATGAAGATGTCTTCTTTGACTCCAGATCCAACACTATCCTCCACTTCCTCACTAGCTGCCCATCCAAGCCCTAGTCTCATAGTTAATTGTATTCTTATTAGATTGTAGGCTTCTTGCAGTACACATAAAGCATGCACTTAATGATTTTTTAATTGAATTGTTACAAACTTTCTCTCTCCTCTTCTTACATATTATTCTACTCCCCATGCTCTGTGATTTATTGATAATGTTCTTGCTGTTACTTGCACATAACACTCCTTCTCCTGACTGAGCATTTTCATGGCCTTTTTCCCATGCCTGGTTTCTTGGCATGCCTGGAATTCCTCATCAGAACTTCCTCCCTTCCCTGACTTCCTTTAAATCTTAGCTAAAATCCCCCTTTAGGCAAGGATCCTTTCCCAGTCTCCCTTAGTCTTCTTTCTGAGACCACTCCCTGTACATAGCTTACTTGTACATAATTGTTTTTAAGTTATCTCAGCTCCTTGAGGGTAGGGAGTGTTTTTGTTTTTTGTTTTTTTGGTTTTACCTTTCTTTATATTTTTTGCTTTAGCACAATGACCAGCACATAGTAGGTGTTAATATTATTTAACTAACTGACAGAATCTCCCTTTATCAGCCTCGAAGGCAGGATACTAAACCTTGTCTTCAAGAGGGATTGTTGACTCCTCAAGGTGATAGCTCATAACCACACTCAAAAAGTCACAGAATTTCCAGGTATCCCACCTGCTGAACTTTCAGTAAACTCAATCCAAATCAGACTTCAACCCCCAATAATTGGAGTTGGGGATTTCCTGCTACTCTCTTACATTGACCATTTGCCAGAAACATGACCTAACTCAACCACAAGCAAAAAAAAAATTTGTTTTAAACCCAACCACCTTTGTGTTTTCTTTAGGGTCAGATAATGAGAAAGCTCTTCTTAGATTTCAGAAAATCCTAATAGAAGCAATTCATCTTTTTTATCTTCTAATGGCCTAAGGCCAAGGAAGTGTGGTGAAGCCCAGCTGAGTTTACTTCCTGTGACTATATTGTTTGTGAACAACAATTTTTTCTCTGAGCTGCCAGAGTCTGTGGTCTGAGCTCTGCAACACAGTCACAATTACCGTAAAATGACTACTTAACAGCTGATGTTTCCAGTAAACTTTTTGTGGGCTTTAAAACCAATCTGAATCTCTTGAAAGGCTTTTATTGATGAAGAATTAAGTCCCCTTCTCCCCTCAAAGTTGGATATTTAACTGTTTCCCATGAAACCACAGGCAGCATCTTTTAGTGTATTGACAATGATAAAATAATTGCATCTGAAACTTGCAGCGTACTCAAAATTTGCAAAGCATTTTGTACATTATTTTTGAAAAATAATGGATATAAAAATGTTTTAAAATACATCATTTCTCTGTAGCCTCACAATCACCTTCTGGGATCAAGGAAAAAGAGGTGTCACATTTATTTTGCAGATGATTAATTAACTGAGAATTAGAAAACCTAAGTGACCCAGACATCTTCAAACGGGTAGTAAGGGTGAGAGCCAGGAATATGAAACTGGCACTCTAGATGCCAGTCCACACTGCTTCTCTAAAGGTTCAGTTACCAAAAAGCCAGATAGGAGTAGGCAAGGGTGTAGTGGGTTCAGATCCTGCTCATTACTGACCAAGCAGCCTTGGACAAATCTCTTCACCCCTAGCTTCAGCGTCCTTATCTGCAAATTGAAGGAGGAAAGACCATATGGTCTCTCAGGTCTCTTCCAGCTGGAAATCTACCATCCTACAAAAGGGCTAGACTAAATCATCTCTAAGATACTTTTCAGCTCAAACATTCAGAGATTTTGTGAAGATACAACTTTGTTGAGAGTGAGAAAATTCCATTATCTGAAAGTATCTTGAGAAGTCTCCAGACATTGTGTTGAAGTGATTCTCTTCTCCTCTTTGAAAATGCCAATCTCCTAAATATTTATACTTTAAATAGTGGCCATTACACCCAGTCAGTCACATAGATACATAAATAGACAAACAGTGACTAAGCACCTATTATGTTGTGGGCCCTGGGGATATAAGTGCAAATAACATAACCATCCCTACCAGGAGTGCCAAGTGTTCTACCACTCTGCTCACAGAATGAGGAAGACATGAGGACACTTCATCCTCTATGTTCCAAATTCTTTATGCCAAGGAATCATTTTAGTACCTTATTAATATCCTGGGACATCTGGGCAGTGCAGCAGATACAGCCCACGGCCTGGAATCAGGAAGACCTGGGTTCGCATCTAGCTTCAGACACTTAATAGCTGTGTGACCCTGGGCAAGTCCCCTAACCTTGTTTATGCCTAAGTTTCCTCATTTGTAAAGTGGGGATAATAATAGACTCAATCCTTCAAGGTTGTTTTGGACCAAACGAGATATTAGTAAGACATAGTGCCTTGGCACGTATAGGAGTCCTTAATACATGATCATTTTCTTCTTTCCTACCTGAAAGGATCTTACAACCAAGTGATACATACACATATATGAATACACACACACACACACATATATATGCATACACATCCTTATACATATATGTGCAGTACATACAGTAAATAAAGAAAAACGTATACAAAGTCACTAAATACAAATGTATTTATTACCAATAAAGACATGACAATAGCTGGAGGGTCCTGGGATCGATTCTTATGTATTATGTGTGTGCACATACATGCATTTATCATGTGTGCATACATCTACATACATGTCCATATATACGTGTATGCTTATGTACATGTATAATCAACTCTCCTAAGTCGATTCAAGCTGGCTCCAAGGTCACACAGTATCTAAAGCTATATTCAAAATCAGATCTTCCTATTTATTTATCTAACTATGTGTGTGTACATATATGTCTATATACATATATGTGTATAGATATATGCGTATATGCAGTTTGTGCATACATGTATAATGTACATACATGTACAGCTTAACTATAACATGAATAAAGAAAATATATAAAAAGTAGCTAAACACAAATTTCTTCACTAATAACAAAGACAGGACAATAGTTGGTGGGTCCTGGGACTCATTCCAAGGGTAGCTTTGGCAGGCTCTCAGCACTAATTGAAACTTGCTTTTTTTGCCAGTGTTTGTTTTTTAAAGAGGTATTTCTTTTGTCAAAAAAAAGGGCACTAGGCCAAGGGATATGCTGGAGCCAGCTTGAACTGTTTTTGGAGAGCTGTTAGTTAAATTTCCAATGTGAGCATTTATAGCTCTGAAATCTACAAATGCTACAAATCAAATGGAAATGGATTGTTTTGTTGACTGCCTACTCTCCATAAAGTAAGGGATAAAGTATTAACAATATAGATTAAAAATAAAATTGTGTTGTGCCTACATTTGTTTTATAACAGAGAACTCGTTGTTAAACATTTTCCAGCATATCCCTGTCCAGATTGGGGAATTAGAAAGATTTCATGCAGGAGGTGGTATGTGCATTTCAGGCACGTGGGACAAGAGATAAAGTATCATGTATGAGGTATAAGAAAGTAAATTGGGGTCAGTTCATGCAAGCTATACAGAGGAATTTAGAGATGCTCATCGAAGTATTATTTATGAAAGAAAAAAAATGGAGAGAGTAATAAAAATAGTAGCTGACATTTGTATACCACCTTAAGATTTGAAAAGCATTTTCTTTGCATAAAAAAAATTAGATAAGTAGAACAACTGTTATTATTCCTATTTTGCAGAACAGGAAACTGAGTCTTAGAGAAGCAAAACCATTTGCCCAACATCACACAAGTAACTGTCAGAGACATGCAGATGTTCAACAAGGGAAGAGCTAAAGGTTAGACTTGGCTTGAGGGGACTGGAGAAACTCTCTAATCCAGGGTCCGGGAACCTGCAGCCTCAAGTGTCCCCCCCCAACACACCCTCTAGGTCCTCAAGTGTGCCCATTTGACTGAATCCAAACTTCACAGAACCATTTAGGGCTAGGCTTAAGTTTGGATTCAGTCAAAGGGCTGTACTTGAGGACTTAGGGAGCTTCACGTGCCCTTGAGGCTGAAGATTTACCACCCCAGCATAATCCTCCTGCCTCTTCTAAATTTCTACGTGACCTTACATAAATCACCTATCCCTAACCTCTCTGAAACTCATCTGTAAAATAAGCAGTTGGACTAAATGATCTCTGAAGACCCTTAATGCCACAAAATTCTCTTTAACAGGACAGAATACTATTGCAGAGTCAGGGTCTCAGGCCTACCTTATTTTGTTATGCTTCTAGAGAAATTACTGAAAAGGCCTATGAGTAGACTAGATATTGCTGATCTGAAGAAACTTTGGGGAAATCCGTTCCTATACAAAAGAATACCAAAGCTATTATTATTATTATTATTATTATATAATTGATATATTTATACAATTATTTAATTTTATCATTGACACATTTATATATGCCATACAAATCTAATTATTTGATTATATCATTGACATATTTATATTATATGCTATATAAGTATAATTATTTATATTATATACTTATATAACATACTATACAAATAAAATTATTTAATTACATTGCTGAAATATTTATATTACATACTTATAAATGATATGCAAATATAATTATTTAATTACATTGCTGATATATTTATATTGTATGCTTATGTATGCTATATAAATATTATTTAATTATATCACCAATATATTTATATGATATATAAGTATATATAAATGATATAATTATAATGATTAATACTATTAGCCATCACAATGATCACATATTTTGAATTACAATTATACACTGAATTGTTTTATGGAATTTTTCAATAAATACCAGTCAAACATTTGGTTTACATTCAAATTGAGAGTCCCAAACTTAAGACTCATCCACAAATTAAACAGGGCCTTACCTACAAGTCACTTTTGACCTGGTCATATAATTGCCTCATGACTTGTGGATTTTCGAGATTTTATTTACTATCATATTTACTACTGATTCACTCTGGTTATAAGAAAGTGCAGGTGTGAGATGATTGTAGAAATCCCAACAGTTGTTTCTTTCAAACCCAAAGCAGAGATAGATGTATATAGCGAGAGTGTAGGACCAGCTGATATAATTACTAACATCTGCTGGGTCTCCATCTTCGGATAAATGAAGAGTGCATGTGGACAGAACTTTGTTCGTGCTTGTCCAACACAGGTATGTCCCCCTTTGATTTCATGTAAAGGGGAGAGCTTGTCTTTAGGAGGCCAACAAACTCAATTCCATCTATTTTGTGCTACGTATGTTGTCCTGGGTGATAGAGACACATCCTAACTTTTTCTCTTCTCTGACCTAAGTCTCAAGATAAAAATGGACTTTTTTCTTCTCACCTTCCTGCTCTTAATCCAGAAAGTGTATTTCAAATGATTTGCAACTAGAAATTTTTCATAGATATTGACTATTAAGTTAACCTCTCATTCTGTAAGGAGTTTCTTGAAAAGAGCTACAGGCACAGAAAATACTTTGATGACAGCTCTCCTAATGGGGAGAAGGAAAAAAAAAACATAAGCAAAAAGTTCCCTAAGGCAAAAACAGTAACAATTAAAAAAAAAAAGAAATCTCTGTGGAAAAAAGCAAATCTCAATAAATGCCAAGAACATGAAAAAACTGAAATTAGAATATATACCAGGCTTCCCTGGCTTTTGTCCCATCTTGATTATTAATTTTTTTAGAAGATACTGAAAAGATTTTTTTTCTCTTTCAGGTAAATATGATTAATCCTTAAATGAGAAGGAAAAAAACTGAAGTCCACTGAAGAAGGAAAACTGGAATTTTCCTAGCTTGAGCAAAGATGCCTTCCTTTCCTTTATCTGGTCAATCAAGGGACAGGGGGATATTTTACTTATTATAATGGAAACAAAACTGAGTTTATACTGGATTTCATAGTGAACTGCTTCCGGATTTCCCTCAGACTTTAAATGGAGAATGTTAAAGTTGAATATTTTCAGCTAACCTCAGTCCTTCTTTTAAACTTTTTATTAAAGTCATTTATCACTGAAAGTCAATTAACTTAAACCAGCTTTCTAGTGGTAATAGTGATAATAATGTAAATTAATTTTAATTAAATTATTAATAGAATTCATAATTTGTACACATATATAATATATACACATAATTATACCCATATAATAATTTCATAACACAATTTAAATTATTAATTGAATAACTTGATAATACAATAATTAATTGCACAAATTGGGACTGAGGTATCACTGATGATTCATAAGGGGACCAGATCAGTGTTCTAGAAAGCTAACACTTGAGGTTTCAAGCCTTTTACATAGATTCTTTTCATCCTCATAACACATCTGTAAGGTAAATGCTATTATTATCCACATTTTACAAATGATGAAATTAAGGATAAGAGAAGTTAAATGACTTGCCTAGGGTCACATAGCTAGCAAATTTCTGAGAAAGGATTCACACTCAGATCTTCCCTACACTAAATTCAATGCTCTGCTATGTCATGTGATTGGTCATTGCCATTAAAAATATTGTTTAGAAGAAGAAATAGTACTTCATTTTCTAGAGAGAAAAGTTTAAATTGCCCATGGGACTCAGTCTACAAAAAATGGTTTGAGTTAAAGTCAATTGTTGAATCAAAAGAATTATGTACATTTGCAATTTTCCTAGCATTTGGAATAATTAGAAAAATACAAATATTTTGGAAAGAATTGGTTCAATCTGAAAGAGGTGCATTGAATAAAAGGGGGACAGAAACAGTGGGAGAAGGAAAAGGGAACTAAAAATACAATTAAAACATGTGAAAAATATTTGAAGGCAGAAAAGTTAAGATCTTATCATCAGCATAGCACTAAAAAGGAAAACAGAGGGGCGGCTAGGTAACACAGCAGGTAAGAGCACCAGCCCCTGAGTCAGGATGACCTGGGGATCGAATCCAGGCTCAGATACTTAGCACCACACCCAGAAATAACTGGCCGTGTAACCTTGAGCAAGTTACTTAACCCCAATTGCTTTAAAAATAAATAAATAAATAAATAAATAAATAAATAAATAAATAAATAAATGAATGAATGAATGAATGAATGAATGAATGAATGAATAAATAAATAAATGAATGAATGAATGAATAAATAAATAAATGAAAATAAAAAGGAAAAGAGAGTCTTACTGACTCACAACACATTTAGCCAAAACTGCAAAATATTTGCAAACTATTAGAAATTCAGCAAAACTTATGGATAAAAGAGAGATTCACAGAAAAGCTTCTACTAGTTAAAAACTGGAATAGTAGATTCTCTCTGACAAGAATATTTCTCCTCAGGATGGCTAAGTGGTGCAATGAATACAGCACCAGCCCTAGAGTCAGGAGGACCTAAGTTCAAATCCGACCTCAGACACTTGACACTTATTAGCTGTGTGACCTTGGGCAAGTCACTTAACCCCAATGCCCTGCCTACCCCCCTGCCAAAAAATAAAAGAAAGAAATATTCAATGCTGGAGTTTTAAATTCAACCAACATAGAACCAATATCCTGGGAAACACATGCATGGAGTTTTGAGGTGGTTTTTCCCCCATGTAGATAATCTGGATATTTATTTAACTACACTAATGTTATTGGGATCATAGCAATAAGCTCTGTTTCATGTTTTATACTGTTTTATATTGATGTTATATTTATGAGTTTCAAGCACCATACTTTTGTACAGCATATTAAAGCTATGTAATTAATACCAGAGAATGATACCTACAGGGTGGTGCACATACACATTAAGAGATTGTGTCCTTTTTTATCTGAATGTTCACAAAGCAGAAATATTTTTCTTAAAAATATCCTTGCTCTCTCCAGCTGATGATTATCCAAATATTTTAAATATGTATATCCTGGTATATCAGAATTAATTTGGTTGACAAACAGCAGGAGAGCTTGAAAGGAAAAAAAAATTAAAATGCAATTAAGTTTACAACAGGCATTAACCATTATCCCCAAATACCCTCAATCTCTTATTCTCCAACAAAAGGGAGAACAAACAAGACTTCATAGTTAATGAATTAATTAAAAGACAACTCAAATGACAACATTTTTCATGGAACTTCACCAAGAAATAAATTTAAATAATTATTTTAAACAAACAAAGGGCGGGTAGGTGGCACAGTGAATAGAGCACCGGCCCTGCAGTCAGGAGGACCTGAGTTCAAATTCAGTCTCAGAAACTTAATGCTTACTAGTGGTGTGACCTTGGGCAAGTCATTTAACCCCAATTGCCCTGACTTCTCCCCTCCAAAAAGCAAAAAACATAAGTTAAAAAAAAAAGAAATCAGGCATGAATGGACTTTGGCTGCCCTTTAAACAAGGCAACTCAAAAATGAGGTTTGGACTTTAAAACTGCATATTAACTATGACAAAATGGTTATACGAATTTATAAAATTTATACAGGTTTTTGTCTATAAAAATTACCTGAAAATATATGAAGCCTGATCTTCACTTCTCACCAGATGAAAAGATGATAAATCTACAAGTAATTTATCTGTATGATACATGAGCAGACAATGTAATTTTAAATTAGCACTAAGAGACAATGTAGTTTACAAGCACGGGGGATATTTTTAGCATTAGTAAATAGATTGTCTATAATCTATTTTTAAATTAAAAAAAATTTTTTTTTGCTTTTTGGAGGGGGGAGGGCAGGGCAATTGGGGTTAAGTGACTTGCCCAAAGTCACACAGCTAGTGTTAAGTGTCTGAGGCCAGATTTGAACTGGGGTGCTCCTGACTTCAGGGCCAGGGCTCTATTCACTGCGCCACCTAGCTGCCCCTATAATCTATTTTTAAATAGATTCTAAGATACATAAGTGTATATTATGCAATATTTGTGAAGATATCCTAATATCCAATGACATTGATTATAACAAACAATAATTGAAGGGACAGCTAGGTGGCACAGTGAATAAAGCACCAGCCCTGGAGTCAGGAGGACCTGAGTGTAAATCCAGCCTCAGACACTTAACACTTACTAGCTGTGTGACCTTGGGCAAGTCATTTAATCCCGACTGCCCTACCTTCCCCCCTCCAAAAAGACAAATAATAATAATTGAAACTTTTTTTTATTGTTAACATTGCAAATTACTTGGATATTTATTTGACTGAACTAATGTTATTGGGTTGATAGAAATGTTCTATTTCATGTTCTATACTGCTTTATGTTGATGCTATATTATGAATCTCAAACATTATTTTTTAATCTCTTAGGACAACTTATTGCTTTTAATGTTATACATAGTTTTCCCCTCTTTTGCAACCAAATCATGGTATTAGAGTAGAGGGGCAATTAGAGATCACAATAGATAGAGTGCTGGGCCTGGAGTCAGGGAAGACTCATCTTCATGAGTTCAAAGCTGGCCTCAGACACTTACTAACAGTGGGACCCTGGATAAGTCATTTACCCCTGTTTGCCTCAGCTCCTCATCTCTAAAATGAGTTGGAGAAGGAAATAGCAAACCACTCCAGTATTTCTGCCAAGAAAACCCCAAATGGGCCCAAAGAGTTGGACATGAATGAAAGAACCGAACGGCATTTAACAATTAGAGTAAGAAAAGACCTCAGAAGCTGTCTTAGAAGTCCATTCCCAGATTCAGAAGTTAAATTCAGGTTTAGAAGGATTGCTGCCTCTCAAAGATGATAAGCATCAAAGCCATCAAAGGCAAAGTACAAACCCATGTGTCCTAACTCCAATTACTCTTCTTTCTTCCATATTATCAGTTCTTCTAATTTCCTGGTCTCAGAAACACTTTACACTCTTTATTATATGAATTTTATCTAGAAGTATGCTGGAGACAGATCTCACAGCTTGGGACAAGCAACTGTTAAATTTTCAGTGTGAGCATTTGCACCTTGGAAATTGACTGATGCTATGAAACAAGACTTGATTTTGTTGATTGTCTAGAAAGTGGCAGAAAAAATTTTAATAATGTAGATTAGACTTTAAAGTTTGTCATATACACATTTTCTCCCAAGAATCAGTTAAGTATTTATACATCCCTGGTAGTATATATACATACACACATGCACACATACATACATACATACATATACAAATACATGCATACATATATATACACACATACATGATAATTAAAATTAAAACATCTTATTATTATCATGAAATTAGTTTTGACCTCATGAACTTCCTCAAAGGGTCTTAGAGACCTCCCAGGAGCCCCCAGTACACACTTTGAGAACCATTGTTCTAAACAACAAAGTCTCCAATTTATCAAATATGGAAACATCCAAATGGCTTTCTTTTTAAGTTAAACATCCCTCTGAGTTCCTGAACCCATGGTAATGAAAATGCAAGGTGGAATAACTTCCTTATAAATTTCCTAGATTTGTGCTGACTAATTGCACTGTGAAATGCCTTATCACAAGAGCACATTTTCCAAATCACAGGCCACATACTTTGTTTGCTTCCCTTCATTAGGAAGTTCATTCCTCTAAGTGATATCCTGGAGATGTCACTATCCTGCAAGATAAAGCCTAGAGACCAAGAAAGATGCTTGGAGATTGGCATGGTGTATTTTTTACCCTAAGCATCTATTTATACCACATGATTATGCCCATGGCTTTACTCCCAAACCTTGTTTGTATATAACAATGAGCCAAAGGCAGGGGTGGGAGTGCTTAGAACACTGGAGGGGGTCTGGTTTGCCTGAAATTTTTCCCTTACACCCCAATAACAATGCATAAGCTACCCTGTTTTTCAAATCCATAGAGAATTTGGTTGACTCTTACCATGGAGAACTTATATAAATATGCAGACTGATTTTGTTAAAATGTCTAAATTTCAGTTCATATGGGATTTGCTGTATATGTGTATTACAGATATATGGGAACTTGTCCCTACATAAAACCAATTTATGCTACAACCAGTAAAAGTCCCTGAGAGAACTCATTCCAAAATTCAGTACCTCTGTCTATTAACACATGACAGAAGTAATCTGTTTACAGGACAAACTGTAAGGCAATCAATCTGTAAAACAAAGTAGACCCAGTAAGGTTTTTATCTGCTCATGGCACCCTAAATCCTCAGGATCAACAGAAAGACAAGATAGATAGATGGATAGATAGATGGATAGATGGATGGATGGATGGATGGATGGATGGATGGATGGATGGATGGATGGATAGATAGATAGATAGATAGATAGATAGATAGATAGATAGATAGATAGACAGACAGGTAGATGATAGATAGATAGATAGATAGATAGATAGATAGATAGATAGATAGATAGATAGATAGATAGATAGATAGATGGACAGACGGATGTATGGACGGATGGATGGATGGATGGATGGATGGATGGATGGATGGATGGATGGACAGATGGATGGATGGATAGAGAGAGAGAGAGAGAGTCCGGACGGATGGACAGACAGACAGACACACAGACAGATAGATAGATAGATAGATAGATAGATAGATAGATAGATAGATAGATAGATAGATAGATAGATAGATAGACAGACAGATAGACAAATAGGTAGATTAATCTGATCTGGGATTTGGCCCATCCCATTTCCAAGGGTTCTTCTTGTCTCCTGAGGAACCTACATGTGGATCTAGAAGTAATAGTTAAAACTGAACATGGAACAAATATGCACAGGACTTCATGCAACATGCCAGGCTGGATGAATCAAAAGCTGGAATTAAGGTTGCCAGGAGAAATATCAACAATCTTAGATATGCAGACAATAGCACTCTGATGAAAGAAAGTGACAAAAATTTAAGAAGCCTCTTAAAAGAGGGTGAAAGAGGAGAGTGTAAAAACTAGCTTGAAGCTTAACATCGAAAAACCTAAGATCATGGTCATTGGTCCCATCACTTCCTGGCAAATGGAGAAGCAAAAGGAGCAGTGTCAGATTTTATATTCTTGGGCTCAAAGATCACTGCAGATGGCAGCTGCAATCATGAAATTAAAAGAGTTGCTCCTCGGAAGGAAAACGATGGCAAATCTGGAAAGCATGCTAAAAAAAAGTAGAGTCATCATGTTCCTGAAAAAGGTTGATATTCGAAGTTCAAAGCTGCCATTTTTCAAGTAGCAATGTACGACTGCAAGATTTGGACTCTAAGAAAAGCTGAACTCTACAGAATCAACAATTTTGAACTGTGGTGCTGGAGAAGACTTTTGAGAGTCCCTTGGACAGCAAGGAGATCAAATCAACCAGTATTTAAAGAAATTAATTCACTATTCATTGGAAGGTCAAATATTGACACTGAAGCTTAAATACTTTGATCACATCATGAGAAGAGAGGATTTGTGGGAAAAGACCCTGATGCTGGTAAAGACTAAGGGCAAAAGGAGAAGGGGATGGCAGAGAAAGAGATGGATAGATCGTGTCATAGAAGCAATGAATATGAGCTTGCACAGACTTCAGGAGATAGTGGAGGACAGAAAAGGCTGTCATACTGTAATCTATTGTTGGACATGACTGAACAACCAAACAACAATGAATCTCCAAGGGAGATTTCTATTTCCACCTTTGTGGAGAGAGCCTTGGATGCACTTCCAGTGGTCTAGTAGAAAGAATGTGAGGTACAATACAGGACAGCTATGACTGGGTGATCCAGGGGTGGGCAAACTATGGCCTTGAGGCAACATGTGGCCTTATAGGTCCTTGGGTGCAGCCTTTTGACTGAGTCCAAGTTTTACAGAACAAATCCTTTTATTAAGGGAACTTGTTTTGTGAAGTTTGGATTCAGTCAAAGGACTGTACTCGAGGACCTAGAGGGCCACATGTGACCTTAGCACCACAGATTCCCCATCCCTAGATCATTCCTTCACTCTCCTATTTATACAAGTATTGGGCCAGAAGTATATCTATGTCCCCAGCTTCAAATGTTGACAGTTCAAGGGTATAACGCTATTTGAGAGGTTTCAAATAAAAACTACTTTCCCTGGTCATTCTCAAGGGAAGGTTAAAAGCATCCTCTCCTCAGCTTATCTCCTCTTCCCAAACTCTTAGTAACACAAATGACAAGGATCATTAGTAAAAAGAAATCAGAGAGATTGTATGTATTAAGGTAGACAATATAATATGCAAGAGTTAATTAGCTCTTTGATTTGGAAACAAGGAGATAAATCTAAGCTTGACAGAGGAAGGAATAATCTTAGTAGGAGTCTAGGGAGTCTAGGGTTGTAGCTGGAATATGTTTGTAGGCTAGGATGCCCACATGTCTATGGTGCCAGTGAGATCTCCTATTAACCATGGAAGTGTTTGTGTCTCTCACCCTGCCTCTACAATGATTTTCTCTCTCATCACTCTGAAATCTCTTCATATGTACATTGAGGTTTCTCTGCCAGTCTGGAGTCATGTCTCTTTCCACATATGTAGCACTCAAAGTCACAGGGCTATCCTTCAAGAAACTGCCCCAGGCTAGGGGAAGGAATACAGTTATAAAGTCCATTAGCATAAGATACCCCACCATAAAGAACCCATACAGGCTCTCTTCACCACCAACAACACAATACATTATCCTGGCTTTCCCATGTGCTCGCCCACCTCACTCTGAAACTTTGTCCCCATTGCTAAAGAAACACAAGCTCTGCTTCTCCTCTCCCTGTTCTCCCCTCCCCATGTCCCTTCCCCTCCCCCTCCCCCTTGGTGGTGGCAGAATTCTCCTCAAGTCCTCGATTGCAGGTACCTTCAGCTTCTTGATCATGTTCCTGTAGAGCTCATCCAAGCGGTTGAAGACTGAAGAGTGGTAGATCGCATCCACTCCATTTCTGCCCTGATTGTCATAGCATTTCAGCAACTGTACCAAGGCCACGTGCTCCTGGCTACCTTTAAACCCTAGAATGTGACAGCTGTCCTGGACACTCTTGGAAGCTGCAGGGAAATCACAGTTGCGCAGGTGCGCTAGACACTGTGCGACTGCTCTCCGGTAGCTTGTGTGAAAGCCCTCCACTTCCTGGTACAAGTACTTTTCTTTGCTGAGTGAGATCTCAGCTTCTTTTAGCGCTTGGTACGCACCAGAATCTTCGAGGCTTGGCCAGTGAAGTCAAGGGCCTGCAGGAAACGGTCATCTTCCTCCAATAGCTCCGCTGTGCGCTGGTAGAGACGCACCACCCAGCACAGGATTTGGCTCTCCAGCAGCTGGCAGAAGCATCTCAGGGCGGCCCTCCTGCTCTCCGCTGGACCACTCGATCACCTGCATGGCTTCGTCTAGCTTCTTGGTCTTCCTCAGGAGCAGACCTGCTTGCTAGTAGGCCCTGGCATCATAGAGGGGCTCTTGCTTTCTTTCGTAGACCGCAGCCTCCTTCAGAAAAGCATCCGTGGCCCGGCCCAGCTGCCCAGCACTACTGAAGGCTAAGGCTGCCTGTGCGTACTCAGCGCTGCCTTGTCATAGTCCGGCTTCCTTTTCAGGAACCCAGTTGTAGGTGGTGAGCACACGTGCAGGCCCTCCCTGGTCTTTTCTTCCTCCATTTCCCCTGGCTGCAGAGGAGAATGACCAGGAGCCCGTTGCCAAGCCATAGCTCAGCCCAGCAACAGAACCAAACAGAGTGTGTGTGTGAGTGGGGAGGGTGGTGCAATGGAACGTTCAGTTGATTACTTGAGGGCTTAGAGCCCCCTTGTAGTCACAGCTGAGATGGAGGTTGGGGAGGGGGTCGAGATGCGGGAAAACAGTGCCTAATGGGCCTATGGAGAGGAAGAAGAAGGGCATATAGCAAGCGATCCCCAGGCTAAAGGAGGTGGTATAACCAACGAGGAGTCTGTAGCACATTCATAGCTAAAGAGCCAAAGACTTGACCAGACGGGGGAGCCTAGAGAGCAAAGCACCAATGGAGGGGCAGAGGGAAACACAGGGCAGGAGTGGAGGGAAGGGAATCTTAGAGAGAGTCAGAGGGCTCAGACCTAGCAACACATCAAACCAATGGGTTTGTACAGATGGTGGTCCTATAATGGGAATGTAAATTTATGTTGTTGCCATCTTTCTAACATTGCTTTGTGTAAGATCTTCCCTGCCTCTAGGCTTAAGCGCACCTGGAGCCTGTGGTGGGAGCTTGTTTTTCAGGAGATACTTTGTGATTGGGCAGGGGGTCAAGAAGGTTGTTACATTCTCTGATCCAGGAGAAGGCTATATAAGCCCTGATGTGAGGCTTTGTTTGGGGGATCATTTTGAGAAGTGTTGTGTGATTTAACCAGAGGAGACTCTGGGCAGCCAATTTAGAGCCCCCCCTCTTTGAAAAACCCAGATGTTGATGCTTCCTTCACTGGTAACTGACTAGGTATGGATGTAATGGTCAAGACAGTTGGAAGCCTGTCTGCTTGACATGTTTATTTCTCTGTCTTCTTATAACTTCTGCTTGTAACCTCTATATACTCTGAAGTTTGGGGTGCCTGACTTTTTCCCCTGAACTAGGTAAATATGTTTGATTGATTAAAACAAGATTGTTAACCCATTTTGAGTTGCTTTCCTTTAGCAAAGCAGATCTAAGAACCAGCGTTGGCAGCCACCCTGGGGACACTGGGGTGCTTGCTGCTACAAATGGTATCATAAACAGGATTTGAAGAGTAAAAGAAAAGTGTGGGGGCTGGGATAATTGTTTTCCAGCTGTGGTAGCTGTGACTCTGTGGAGCCATGGACCAGGAGAGAAGAACAGCCTGCATGCTGACTTTGCTGAGCTGAGAGCAGGAATGGTGAGCTGCCTGCATCAGAACTGGGGCAGAAGCCAGGAGGGGCTGCAGTTCCTGTGGGAGGAGGAGGAATCTTCAGCTACTGGACAAGATAAGGACTGTGCAGCAAAGCAGGGGCACTGAATGTGTTTTCTTGCTACATCCCACAGTTTGGGACCCAGGGGGAGGATGGACTTGTGTCTATGGTGGGTGGGGTGAAGGGCCATGGACCCCCAAGGACCTCACCCTGTTGATTTTGTTGCCCAGCTGCCTCTCAGGACTTGGAAGCAGGGGCTGGAGCTGTGTGAGGGGAAGGACACCCCCCTGCCCCCAAGAGAACTTTATCTGGACATTTTTGTTTTGGATTGAAGAGATGTACCTGAATGTACTTTGTGTTTGTTTAAGGTCCTGTGGCCACTTTGGTAACTTTAGTTATGTGTTTAGTACTAATTCAAATGTAAATTGCCTGTGCCATGGGCATGAAAGATCTTGGTGCCAAATGTAATGGGAATGTAAATTTATGTTGTTGCCATCTTTCTAAAATTGTATTGTGTAAGATTTTCTCTGCTCCTATGCCCTTTGATAGGCTTAAGTGCACCTGGAGCCTGTGGTGGGAGGCTTGTTTTTGAGGAGATACTTTGTGATTGGGCAGTGGGTCAAGAGGGTTGTTACATTCTCTGAGCCAGGAGAAGGCTATATAATCCCTGATGTGAGGCTTTGTTTTGGGGCTCACTTTGAGAAGTGTTGTGTGATTTGACCAAAGGAGATTCTGGAGCAGCCGTTGAGAGCCCCCTGACTTTGAAAAACCCAGATGTTGATGCTTCCCTCTCTGGTAACTGACTAGGTATGGATGTAATGGTTGGACAGTTGGAGGCCCGTCTGCTTGATCTCTTTGTTTCTCTGTCTTCTTGTAACTTCTGCTTGTAACCTCTGTATGCTCTGAAGTTCGGGGTACCTGACTTTTTCCCCTGAACCAGGTAAATGATATGTTTGATTGATTAAAGCAAGTTGTTAACCCACTTTGAGTTGCTTTCCTTTAGCAAAGCAGATCTAAGAACCTGTGTTGGCAGCCACCCTGGGTATGCTAGGGTGCTTGCTGCTACAGGTCCTTTGGAAAAGCAAAGTGGTTACAGGTAACCAACCACAAAGGACCATGGGGGAGGAGTGCTAGTGGTGAAGTTGTTAGCCTGTGGAGGGGTTACCTCCTATCACCAGTTATGGAGTTCTTTGAGTCTTTATATATGACGTTTAAATTTATGTGAAATTTTTTACACTAATTTCTTAACAGAAAAAAAGAAAAAAACCATTACTCAAGCATGTGCTTTATAGGGGAGGGAAACCCCAAATTTCCTATTTAAATAATGTGTTTACATCGGAGTCATAGGATCACAATTGTGGAGCTGGGAAGGTACATCACAGGCCATTAAACTCAACAGATGCGGAAACTAAGGCAGACAGGTTAAATGACTTGCATAGTGTCACACAGATAGAAGGCTGAATGCAAACCCAGGTCCCTGATTCCCCAAGTCTAGAATTTTATCCACTACACCATACTCCCTCTTAATATATATATAATGATTTTGAATAAACTTTTTTGAATAAGGCTTATCCAAAAAAAAAAAAAAAAGAGAAACACAAGCTCTACCATCATTTTCTGCCTGCATCTTTGAACCCTCGAGGCAGAGCAGGAAAGGACAAATCTACAGTGACGCTATAACCTGCTGATGAAAAGGATCTGCCACTCCAGAGTGTGGAGAATGCACAAGGTAAACTTCTAGCTTCTAGTTCATTAACTCTGGAACTTCAAAGAGAAAACACCTTTGATGCTTTCATTCACCAATTTGTCAAAGGCCTAACATGACCAAGCGATAGGTCTATGGGCATGGCCCTTGCATGAGGACTGAAGAATTCCACTCTATTCCATATATACCTGAATATTCCATAGAATAGAGAAACAAAATTCCCTCGTGGGCAAATGAAGTTTTGGATCCTAAAAGAATTGTTTTGCTGAGTTTCATCCCCAAGGTTACATGCAGTATTAGCTACTGACAAACACAGTTAATAACTAGGCTGTATGCTGACCCTAAACAAAAAGGGACTCTATTAAACTGAGTGGGTAACTGGTTTGGTCTTAGAACATCACTGTTAGACCTGTCTTTTCTATGTCTGGGGTCTGATTCTCCTCTTGTGTATGCAAAGAATAATAAAAATGACCAGAAAAATTCAAAGTGCTAAGCTAATTCTTTGATACTGTGTAGTCATTTTCCAAAATATGTTGACTGTCTCTTTCAAAGTGTTTTCATATGGAAAAATGACTATAATCGTTCTGGTTGGCCCTAGAGGACAGAACTAGGAGCTATAGGTGGAAGTTACAGAGGATTAGATTTTCACTCAACATAAAAGGCAGAAAAAAGTTCCATCCAAAAGTGAAGTGACTGTCCTGAGAGATTTCCCTAGCATTGGAAGTCTTCAAGCAGAGGACACTTAAGGATGGTGCAAAGGGAATGCAAATTTAAGATCTTCCCTGCCCCTAGGCCATTTGATAGGCTTAAGTGCACCTGGAGCCTGTGGTAAGAGGCTTGTTTTTCATGAAATACTTTGTGATTGGGCTGTGGGTCAAGAGAGTTGTTACATTCTCTGAGCCAGGAGAAGGCTATGTAAGCTCTGTTGTGAGGCTTTGTTTTGGGGGTCACTTTGAGAAGCGCTGTGTGATTTGACCAGATGAGACTCTGGGCAGCCGTTGAGAGCCCCCCGGCTTTGAAAAAACCCAGATGTTGATGCTTCCCTCTCTGGTAACTGACTAGGTATAGATGTAATGATTGGACAGTTGGAGGCCTGTCTGCTTGATCTGTTTGTTTCTCTGTCTTCTTGTAACTTCTGACTGTAACCTGTCCCTATTCTCTGAAGTTCAGGGTGCTGACTTTTTCCCCTGAACTAGGTAAATGACATGTTTGATTGATTAAAGCAACATTGTTAACCCATTTTGAGTTTCTTTTCTTTAGAAAAGCAGATCTAAGAACCTCTGTTGGCAGCCACCCTGGGGGTGCTGGGGTGCTTGCTGCTACAGATGATTAGAGGAGATGCATGCTTCCACTATCAAGGGATTGTATACTTAGAAGAAGAAAGCTGAAATTTTAGAAGTCGTGTTGTCCAATCCTGTAATTTCATAGATAAGTTAATTCAGGCTCAGAGAGGTTACCTAGTCAATGTCACACAATGGGAACACTTAGTTATGAATCCAGGTATTCTGCTAAATTTGGGGCTCTTTGCGCCATATCCTACTGGCTTCCCAATGACCTCTGAAGTTTCTTCCAATGCTAAGATTCTATCATTCTATTTTTCTACCAGAAAATGGAAGACTCTGGAGATGGACTTCATGCCTCCAAAGGTGGCTGGTGGGACCTAGTTCAACAACATATCTGAGGGCACTCTCACTTCATAAAGAAGCTACTTAATGCAATTATTTCCATGTTGAGTAGGAGTCTATTGCCCATTAGGCTGTCATTAATTCCTCTTGTGGGCAGAACCTACAAATATCTGCATGTTTCCATTGTTGTCATACAAAGGATGTGGTGGCAATAGCAGGCATCCATTAAAAACATGCTACCTACTAAGTATCCTGTTAAATGCCATTCATCTTTAGCATAAATCATTGGCAACTGTGGACATCTCCTACAACTGAGGCAGATCTTGGAAAGGTAGATACCTTGGATGAAGGCTTTGCTGCCTGAAGTTCTAACAATAGCCCCTTCCATCTCTTGTTGCTTTCAGGTTTACAGGTTGGTAGGGAAAGTCACATTATCACCATTTTACAAATGAAAACACAGAGGTTGGGGGTTGGGGAGGGGAAGGTGAAATGATTTTCCCAGTTACAACTGGTAACAATCATTGGTAGGATTTGAACCCTCTTCTCCTGGCTACAGAGCCACCATTATTTATTTTTTTCTTTTTTTTTAATTTATAAAATAAAGCTATTTATTTTTTTAAAATTGGCCAAAACTATCATAAAGATCAAGTTTTTAAAATAATTTAAAATGACACAAAAATCACAAAATTATGAAAAGTGGGAAAGGGTCTCATAGATAACTCAACCAACTGGGTAACAAAATTGCAATTTGGCACTTTCCTCATGTAGCTTCATCTAATAAATCCTGGCTTACTCAAATTCTATTTTCTATCCTCAGGCTTGGGCAAAATGATTTTGTTTGAATTTATTCTGAGTCTTTTCCCCCTTAAAAGCATTTTTTCCCAATTATATGTAAAGATAGTTTTCAACATTCATTTTCATAAATTCGGGTTCCAAATTTTTCTCCCTCCCTCTGCTCCTCCCACCCTCCACCCCCAAGATAGCAAGCAATCTGATATAGGCTGTTGTTTGTCCTTCATTCCTGAAAAAGACCATGACATCAGGAAAATGATGCTGTGACTCACAAATGAATTGGATTTAAGTGAGGGAGGGTTGTGTAAGGTCACCAGCCTCAGTTTCTCCTCCTGAGCTTTCTGGTCCAGTGATAAGATAGAAATCAAGACAATTGGAGATGGCCCCCAGTACAGGTTATACATGTACAATCACAAAATCCTTTCTACTACTTTTACTAGACACTGTTTTTCTATCAGAATGAAGGCGCCCTATCCAAGAAGATCTGTGCATATTAAATGGTACAAAATCATATTTTGGAATGAATACCTAGCTTGACCATAGAATTGTAGATAGGAATAGCATGTGGCTTAAGCTAAGCTATCAGTTATAGGAAATTATATTTAATTGGAGTGTTTCCGTCAAGATAAAGGGCTTCCTCCTGTGAGAACCCAGCTGGAATTATCACTGCCCAGGTTTGAAAATGGCAGGGAAGCAGGAAATCTAACCAAAGGAAATTTGCACATTTTCCATTGCATCTCTAGGTATAAATATTGTAATAAATCCTACTGAGACATGGATTTAAATTACAATCTAGCTGCATGCTGTTAATCCCTCTAGGTTGCTGTAACCTTCCTTGTGTATGTAATAAAAAAAAAATCATAGAATATTAGAGTTTGAAATTGGGGTAGGAAAAAGTTCTTAACATTTTGTGTGGATCTTTGAGACCTTTGGCAGTCTGATGAAGCCTAGGAAGTCCTTCTTAGAATAATGTTTTTAAATATCTAAAATAAAATGTATACTACTATAAAGAAAATTAATTATAGTGGAAATAACATTAGCAACATAATATATAGTAATAATAAACAAGTTCCTGGACTCCCTATTTAGAATCCCGGGCTTAAAGGAATGTGAGAGAAAATCTAGTCCACCAGTTCTCAAACTTTTTGGACTTGGAACCATTTTGTGCTTAAAAATTATGGAGGACCTTTCAAAGTTTTTGTTTATGTCAGTTATATCTATCAATATTTTTTTGCATTGGAAATTAAAATATCTTTGTATGATTGTGAAAAAAAGTTTTGAGTTGCTGATCTAGACTGATCTGTACATTTTATAGGAAGTTGACATCTGGAAACAATTAGTTTGTCCATGTTCACCCAGCAAGTTAGAGACAGAGCAAAGATTGGAACCCATGATTGTCGGTTTCTCATTTGGTACACCATCATTTTGGTTTTGTGTCTTGAAAAATAATTTATAACAATCTTTCAAACTGCTGCCTATTCTTAGCATGTGATGCCAAGTTTGACTTAAAAAATGTAGCTAGGTGGTGCAATGGAAGGGGGGAAAGGAGTGCATTCTTTCTGTGTACATGAGGGAATATAGGAAAGAAAACTGGACAATAATAAAGCCAAAAAATCGAATGGCTTCTTCAGAAATAGAGGGATTTTTTTTCCCAAGTACAAGACACAGATATTAATCATTATATGGACTATTTGACTGTATCCTCAGCAAGATTCCTCAATGTTGAGTGACCAAAGGGGAGTCATCATGCATAGCCAGCTTGTAAAGATAGGCTGGAGTCAAATTCTAAAGGGTTTTAAACAAATTTTTTAAAATGTATTTTTTTCCAAAAGGCAATGGGGAGCCACTGACACTCCTTGAGCAGGGGAGTGGCATGATCAGACCTGTACTGAGACACCAAGAAAGTTTTTTTTTTCCATTTACCCTCATAGGCAGATAGGAAATATCTGTATTTCCCCCCCTCTTCTTAGAATGTGGTAGCCCACAGAAACACCATAGTCAGTGCAAACTCTGAGAAAAGCAACTATTTCATTTAGTAGGTGGTTCATAGTTGAACATGAAGGCTTTCAAAAGCACATTTGTTGGGATTTGTGATATTTTGTGGTATCATTTACTGTTTTCTAGGTAACAGCCTACACTTTCGGGTGATCATTGTTTCAATCAAATACTGGTAAGCCTTCAATAACCAAGAAAATAAAAATTATTATTAATAATAATTGATCAATGCTGACTATACAAGGAAATTATAGGAACATCATCATTACAGGCTCCAAAATTTTAGCAGCTATGGAATGTACAGAAAGGCATAATGTTAGAACAGAAGCTTGCTAACTTTCATAAACTAACAGATGTCAAAGTTCCATATTACCAATACAAACCCCAAAATATCACTGAGCATCCAAAATATAAATTGTACTAAGACCAAAGGAATATCTGGCACAATATTAAACCATAAGAATTCAAGAAAATTTTGAATAAATGTCATCATACTGGTCTTCATAAATTCCAAACCATATGAAATGGAAGAAAATTCCAATATAGAAATCTAGGGGAAGAAATCAAAGCTACATAATTCCCATCATCCTGTCTGCTATAGGACTTGTTCTGAAGATCATTTCAGTGAGCCTACAGAAGATGAACTTATATACCAGAATTTTTATCCACCTCTACAATAGTCCACAGAATATTAAATATAAAAGAACAATAACAGCCTAGTGAAATAACCCATGGTCACTTCTGTCTGAATCCCACCAGCAACTGACTAAGGAGAAAAAGGAATGTGTCAAAAAGTCCTGAGGTGGGGTAAAGAACAACTCAACTCTTTATTAAATAATTATAGAACAAGTCATGTGAAATTGTCACCATTTAGATTATCACAAAACCTTTTACTCAGTTCTGTATTCATGGCTTATTCATATATTTAAAAAAACAAAGAACAAACCCCCAAATATTAAGAATACTTGGACACCTGATGTCTACATGAAAAACTGTTCTTTATTGCATGATATATTGAGGAAAAAAAAGTGATCGAGGAGAAAGGTGTGACTGTTTAAGTCAAGAGACACATAGATAATCTGAAGTCAAAATGTGATGGGAAGAACATTTGTTAACAATTAACATTTTTACAATGCTAGTCTGTCAAAAAGTATTAAGTATCTACTATGTACCAGGCACTGAGCCAAGTGCTAAGAATACAAAAAGAGGTAAAAGACAATCTCTGCCCTCATGGAGCTCACAATCTGGGCTTAATGGATAATTTTGCAACATTAAAATAAATAATAGTAGCTTTAGAAGATGACTAATCAAAAATCTGTGAAATATAAGTAAGACACAAGGTCCATCAATCCCAAAGAGTCACAAAAAGATTACTATTTCCTCATCAAAAAGAGGAAAGAGTACTGACAAGTGTTCTTAAATTACATGAAAGGTTAAAAGCTTACAGAAATACTTTTCATAGAGCAATAATAAAGACTGACAATAGGTAACAGGTCACTAGGCTTACTAAATGTTAATGGTATTAATTTACCTCAATATGAATCCTATAAGATAAATTCCAAGAATGAAGCCAAAAAACTCTTCATATATGAAATTCACACACAAAAAAAACTCAATCAACAAAGATTGTACCAATGACCGAGTCAGAGTATTAACTTACAGAAACTGATTTCATATAATGATTTTTAAATGAAATCATAACTATCAGAAAATAGAAAATTCTCATTCTTAAGGACCTCAGAGTTTCTTATTGATGCAGACTTTGAAAGAAAATAGTTCAAAATTGTACAACATTTCATTGAAGATTATAACAATTTAGCAGCAGTAGATAAAAAGATATGATCGAATAGTCAGATGTATATAGACAACTCACTATTCTTTATAGTTTGACAGATGACTGGTACTCCTAGAGACAAAACCCAAAATATCATTGAGATGTCAATAAAATATACTGAAACTGGAGCATAATATCAGATGAAACCATGACCCAATAGATGTGACTTATCTACAAACAATTTAAGAACAATGTTTTTAATAGAGATTGCTAACCTAAATACTCATAACTTCCAAACTACATTGAATGATAAGTTCTCAAAACATAAAGACCTGGTAGAGAAAAAAAGAAAGGTATATGGAAACAGAAAGAAGTACATATCATTTTTGCCATCCTGTCTGGTGCTGGGGTCTACCAAAGGAGAAAATCTGCATCCCAATACTTTTAGCCAATTGCAAAGATTAGTCATTTCTTCACCTGCACACTAGATGGTGGAACACTAAACATAGGAGAATAACATATCAAAACATCAATTTGTCCCACGATCCTTTTCTATCTGAGTTCTTTTGAATAAACGACAAGAACAAGTACATAATAATGATGATGATGATGATGCAGGAGAAATGGCAAAGCAGAATGGGAATGCCAAATACAATAGAGTGCAGTGTTGACTTCTTGTGCCAGGAGACCATTATAGTAGTAAGACGTGACACAAATCCTGAAATGCTGACAAATTGGGATCTATGACCCTGGACAAGTCACTTAACTTTTGTTTTCCACAGTTCCCTCATAAATGAAATGGGAGTGATAATAAAATATACTCCCAGGGTTGTTGTGAGGATCAAATGAGATAATAATTGCAAAATGCTTAGCACAGTGCCTGGCATATAATAAAACATTATATAAATGTTAGTGGTCATTATTATTATTTTACTAGTATCATTATCTGGCAAGTTCACTGACTGAGCTAGCACCTTGGTCATTGTCGTGCAACCACTCCTAAGAGTCAAAGAAATCAAAGGGTCAAAATAAGCTTGCCCTACTTAACATCAACATTATTAACAGTTTAATGTAAAGGATAATAGGGCAGTGGCTCTCCTTTATTTTCTGGTAGCATAAGGGGGGGAAAATGATGCACCAGAATAAAGCAGCAATGGTTATACCCCCACTGCCTGGAAATACTTCAATGCAAATGACACTGATGAGTAAACAAATCACAGTTTTGCATAAAATGGACTGAAGTTGAATATTTTGATTATGCATCAATATTACAATTTTAAAAATAAAGTGGGAAAAGATTTTACTAATTATATGCAAGGACTTTATATGATTTTTTGTCAATGGTATCTGGGTCACATAATAATATCACAACAACAATGTAGAAAAATCCTAAGAAATTACTTCAACCCTTGATAAATTATCTATCAACCCTAGATAAGAAAAAATAGGGGAGTTATTAAAATCTGAAGAGGGAAAAGTGAAAGAACCTTATATCACTGAAAACCTTCATCTAATACAAACTCCAAAAAGTACTATCTAAAAATTAAATGGATTGGGGCGGCCAGGTAGCACAGCGAGTAAGAGCACCAGCTCCAGTGTCGGGATGACCTGGGGATCAAGTCCGGGCTCAGACGCTTAGCACCCACCCAGAAACACCTGGCCGTGTAACCTTGAGCAAGTTACTTACCCCCAATTGCTTAGGGGCGGCCAGGTGGCTCAACGAGTAAGAGCACTGGCCCCAGCGTCGGGATGACCTGGGGATCAAATCCAGGCTCAGATACTTAGCACCACACCCAGAAATAACTGGCCACGTAACCTTAAGCAAGTTACTTAACCCCGATTGCTTTAAAAAAAAATTAAATGGAAGACAAAAATAAAACCAGTGCCTTAAATGATTTTTTTTCTTGTAGATGTTTATAGATTTTGAAAGTGTTATATGCTGTGAATGTTTTTTTATGAAATAAACATGAAATTAACCTATATTTTCAAAGGAGAGTGATGTTCTTCACTCTTCAGTGATAGATACACTATTCTTTCAGTTAAGAAAGCTGGGATCAGGTTTATGTCTGCGAAACCTGACAAAGTTCTTTGATAGAAATTAATTGCCACTTTGAAGAATTTTAGCCAGTAATTAAATGCCTTAAGCAAGCAAGTAATGTATCAGTTGAGGAGCAAAAGGGATTGCCCCAAAATTCCAGTCACATACAGAGCAGTTTATTGATTCGGTAATTATTGAACAAGCCACCGAAATATCCTTGGCATTTTTACTGACTTTGTTGAAGACAACAAAGCCTTTTAGTCAGTTCTGTTTTCATGGTCTAGTCATGTACTACAAATGCACAAAGTATCCCACAAAGTAAGCTTTAATGTTGTAAGACTTTTGGTATACCTTGCATTAAATGAGCCCATGTATGGTGAGAACACAGGAGTAGTTAATGTCCACATATAAAACTGTTCCCTATTGAAAACATTCCACCAACAGAGTAATATCATGTTTAATTGTTATAAAATATTGCTTTTTTCCTGCAAAAGGGGTTAAGCCCTCTATGAGTCTGCATAGCTTTAAATCCATGATCATTTCCCTTGAATAGAAATAAATACGGCTTCCAAGTAAAAGAGAAATGTAAAAATGTTATTAATCATTTGACATACATGTATTAAATTAAGCTATTTGAACCTACCAAAAACATATTAGCAGTTCCTTCATAATATGGAATCTTTCTCCAGTGCTATTAAGCTGTCATTTGGACTTGGTACATATAAAATTTTTAACATAGATAGATAGATAGATAGATAGATAGATAGATAGATAGATAGATAGATAGATAGATAGATAGATATAGGTAAGATAGGTAATATACCCTATGATCTTCAAACCAAAGGTTACATTGATCCAATGAAGAAAGGTTATACCTACAAATACATTAGTCTCCTCCAAACAAGACACATAGAATTTAAAGGAGAAAAAAATGTGACTATATATGTCAAGATCCTTACTGGCATCCTGAAATCAGAGCTCAATGAGATTCCATTTGTGGTAATTAATACCAATACAATAGAGACTTTAATGTGTACTTTCTGAGTTGTAAAATATACAATAATTAATTTGGAGATTATCTTAGCAAAAAAACCCTACAAAATTAATGAAACAATATTTGACTAATATGGGGGTTTATTTTGCTTGATTGTGCTTGTTTGTTACATAAGTTTAGTTTTTCTTTTTTCATTTCTCCTGGGGAAGGAAGGAGGAAAAGGGTGGGAGGAGAGGATGAGAGAAAAAATAAATTCATGCTAATTAAAAAATAAAATTATTTTAAAAAAATAAAGAGTTTATACTTTTTCATTAGAAAGAGCATTTATAGACACATGATAAATAGGGTTAAAATCTCTGGGATTACTTTCAGGAGAAAAAATAAGTTACTTCATCCTTCAACAGTAACTGTTGATAATATATGCCATAGGATTTGTCGAATGTAACTGAAAGGATTTACCTTGGATGAAACCTAGAAATAGTGAAGATTCAAGAGTGGATTTGAGAGCAAAATCAAGAAGTTCCCTATGAGCAACATGCATATAATCTCCACTAACACTATATTTACAAAAAAAGAAAGAAAAAGAGGGAGGAAGGAAGGAAGGAAGGAAGGAAGGAAGGAAGGAAGGAAGGAAGGAAGGAAGGAAGGAAGGAAGGAAGGAAGGAAGGAAGGAAGGAAGGAAGGAAGGAAGGGAGGAAGGGAGGAAGGGAGGGAGGGAGGGAGGAAGGAAGGAAGGAAGGGAGAGAGGGAAGGAGGGAAGGAGGGAGGGAGGGAAGGAGAGAGGGAGGGAGGAAGAAGAAAGAGAGAAAGAACAAAAGAAAGAAAGAATAGAAAAGGTCTAAAAATGACTGAATCATATGGATTTATTTACAGAAGTGAAGGGGTTAATGGTGCCATTTGGAATCAAGTCATCACATCCAAAAATTATATAAATGTTATCCTTAAGTAGCCCAGACTTATTGATCAATGTAAAAATATTCATAGAAAAGGTAAAACCTTGCAACTCATTCAGGATTGAAAAAAATTTCTACTTTCAGAATGTCTAACAAGACATGATGCCTAGAATTGAGCATGAGACTTATATCTTTTATAAAATTAATAGATCAGAAATATAAACTTCAAAATATACTTTAAGAAGTCAACAAGTAAATGCTGTTGGAAGCAGAGCCCTAACATTTACTAAATGGCTGTCCACAATTGCAGAAGGCATAACATTGATCTGTAAAAATTTAATAATAATATTTTCATAGATGTCACCATACTAAATATTCACAATTTCCAAGCTAGGTGGATTACAAAGCTTTCAAAATATAAAATCTAGAAGAAATCAAAATTATACCATACAGGAATAGGATAAAATGCATATCTGCTACTGAGATGTACTGCAGATATTTTTAGCCTATAGAGGATGAGCTTATTTCCCAGTATTTTAATTCAATCACAAATAAATTTCCTTATCCACTTGTGCAGCATCCTTAAAATTTAAATATAAAATAATAACTTGTTAGATGATCATCTCTATCTGAACTCCACTTTAAAAGATGAGAAGAATAAGTTTTTTATTGTTATTACTACTACTAATAATAAAACATTTCAAAATGCCATCCAAGGTCCAGCATTTATATTGGAAATTTTATCTACTGTTTTCTTCACTGCCATCTACAAATGCTCCCAAATCTTGTTTTCTCTTTTTTTTTGAGGGAGGAAGGCAAGGCAATTGGAGTTAAGTGACTTGCCCAAGGTCACACAGCTAGTAAGTGTTAAGTGTCTGAGACTGTATTTGAACTCAGGTCCTCCTGACTCCAGGATCAGTGCTCTATTCACTGTGCCACTTCACTGCCCCAGTGCTTCCAAATCTTACTGACACTTCAAAAATCTTCACTAGATCCTACCCTCCCTGATCATCCTATGTCCCTCTTGTTCGACTTAGCCAAACTTCTTAAAAGAATCATCTGCACCTGATATTTTCCCTTCCTATTCTTTCACTTCTAAATCCTCTGCAATCTCATTTCAAACTTCATCATTTAACTAAATTTCTTCCCTCCAAAATTGCCAGTATTACTTTAATTGCCGTATCTAATTGGCTTTTTCTCTGTCCTCATCCCTCTTGACTATATCCACATCATTTTGTAGTTAACAACCCTTTACTTGTTGACAATCCTCACTGGATTTTCTTGGCACTAACCTCTTCGTTGTTTTTTCTTTCTAGCTATCTGACTGTTCCTCAGTTTTCTTTGTTAAATCATCATTTATGGTATGCCCATCAGCTTTGGGTGTATCCAAAGTCTCTATCTAGGGTACTCTTCTGTTTTCTCTATATTCTCACTTGGTGACTCTGATCCTGTGGGTTCTGCTATCATCTATGTATGGATGTCTGTCAGATGTGTCTAGCCAGTCCTGGTTTCTCTCTTCTGAAGCCCAGTGCCATATCACAACTTTTTATTGGATGTTTGGAATTGAATCATCATCATAGCATCATAGATTTAGAGTAGGAAGAGACCTGAGAGACCATCTAGTCTAACTTCCTCATTTTACAGATGAGGAAACTGTGTTCCAGAGTGCCAAGATCACCCAGCTAATACGGGTCTGACACAAGATTTGAGCCCTGCTGTTTCTGACTCCAAGTGCAGCTCTCTGTCATTCACTGTGACACATTGCCTCTCTCTAAATGTTCAAATATACAGATAAATTAATACAAAATATATACAAAGAAAATACAAAGTAATTTGAGGAAAGGGGATCACTTATAACTGAAGGAGGGAATAATAAATAAGCCAGTTTGCCTGGATCAGAAAGTGCACGAATGGGAAGTGCTGTGAAACCAATATGGAAATAGAGGTGTGAGTCAGCTACCACAATGATACCACAGTATCCAGTCAGCACTTATCCCTCAGTAATTCCGTTTCTGTAGGGCTATACAGTAAAGTCCATCTGTTTGCTTCTGCCTCCCTACAGTCAGCAGTAAATGTTAAGAACTGGAAAGAAGCTGAACAGGACAGAAGGTGGCATCAAAGAGCAATCTCTACTTGGAATGGAGTTATTCCCAGAGTCTGTCAAAAAAAACAACTGAATATATTCCAATGCCTGCATCAGTGTCTTTGAGATCACCTGGTCTGGGCAAGTCACAGGTCTGAAAATCTGGCCATCTCTACATTCCCTCCTGCATTTCTGAAGCCAAGTAGTCACTGTTCCTGTGCACCAAACCAATCAGATACAATTAGCCTATCAGGAAAGGATCCCGAGTTAGCTCAGTGAATTTCAAAGCAGAATAATGGGCAGAATTCCCGGTCTTTGGATACTTGCTTGTGAACTAAGGCCCCAACGTCAATTGTTTTGATGTTCCCAAGTTCAATGTTAAATAAGAAGATGTTTTTACATGGTGATTTGCGGTCTCCCTTTCTCAACCTGCATTTTCTAACTAATAATAGAAGTTCCCCTAGTTCTTTACCTTGGACTTTCTGATAAAATAAAAAAGACATTCAGACTTGATATGATTGATTTATTTTCTCCTGAAAAGCAAATAATTGTCCTTCCATAATTCTCTTATCCTTATTCTTAGGTAGGCACACACACAAAAAAAAGAGGGGGGGGGTGTGAAAACAGCATCCATCCTTTCATTTCAACATTGTCCCCCTTCTCTTTTTTATTCCCTAGTTCATAAATCTTCAGAGAAGTAAGCCCAGATTTTGACTTTATATTCAAGATCCTCTATGATATGGTCCCAAACAAGCTTTTTCCATTCTTATCTTCTGCTACTCAACCAAACAAACTTTAGCCAGACTGTTCCTTCATTATCGCCTAAACATTCTTTTCATTCTCTGACTGTCATGTATTTGCTCATACTGCTGGTTAGAACACAATAGAAATTTCCCTTTCCTTTCTATTACTCAAATCTGCCAAGGCCTAGTTTATACAATCATAGCAGCTTGAAGTGAGTAAAAATCTCACCTATTTGATGAAACTCTTCCTGGATGCTTTCTCCTGAGATGATCTTTCTGTCATTTTATAGTCATATTAAGGAATTCTTGTACCTGCAGCAAGGTACGGTCAATCATTCATCATTTATTAAGCAAAAATAGACCCTGCCCTCAAGGTCACATTCTAATGGAAACAAAAAACATAAAGTACTTAGAGATTTAAAACATATTAAAAGCAGCTGGAGGTCATCTCAGAGGGTAAAGGACTAGCAGCTGGGGGTACTGGGAAAGGCTTCTTGCAGAAGGTAGTATTTGAAATGAGTGCTGAAGGAATTCCTGGAAACTAAGAAAAGGTAGAGCATTCCAGGCATGGGAGATAGCCAGTCCAAAAACGGAGATGGGAAATGTAATATCCTATCGGAGGAACAAAAAGTAGGTCAGCATCATAGAGTGTGTGGAAGGCAGCAAAGTATAAAAAACTAGTCACTCAGGAAGGGGCAAGGTTGTAAAGAGCTTTAAATGCCATTTATGCCTTTATCTAAATTATGCAAATATCAAACAACACACATCCAAGGATAAATCCTTGAGGCAGTCTACTAGAAACTTCTTTTCATGTTGACATCAAACTATTAAAAAGTCATCTTTGGAGCAGGTCATTCAACTAATTCCTTTGTAGGAATGTTTCAAATGTCTCTCTTTTATTGAAGGTCCATCTTTTTCCATTAATTATTAGGCTCAGGTTTCCAGAGAAGGACACCTTAATTTCCTTTACTCTTTGAAACTCATTATTTCACTCCTTTCTGTAGTTTCTGATGAATGTAAAATAGTCATGTGCTTTTCAAATTTCCTTTCCTTCATATTTGGCAGCCTTTCTCCTGGTGGATTGCAAAATTTGTTGTTTGTCATTGGAATTGTTGAATTAAACCATTATGTTTCTCCAGTATAGAATTTATCTTTCTTTTTTTTTTTTGGAGATGATCTTTGGATTCTTTTAATTATTTCTTTGTTTTCTATGTACAAGAGTTCTGGGAAGTTTTCATGAATCTCTTGCAATACTCAGGGTTTTTTGAGTTTTGGTTTGTTTGTTTCTTTTTACTAGTCATATTTTATGACATACATAGTCTTCTTGGAGACCTTTAAGGCTTAATTTGTCTCTATATATTGTCTTCAAAATCAGTATGTTTTGTTTATATGAGGATCATGCTGTCTTTTAAAGTTATTATTTTTTTTTTTGCTTTTCCTCTCAAATTGTCTTCATTTCTATGTATTTGTATTCCCAATCCCTTGTTTTCTCTTTGGTTTCTTTAGTGATATTAATTCATGGATTCAAGTTTTCCTATCCTGCTTATTATTGCTACTGTGTATGGCATTAAGATGCTGTATTAAAGATTCTTATTTACTCTTGAACCATTTTAAAACAATCTGTAATTGTTCTATGCTTTGTTTGGAATCTACATGGTTCTCTGACTTATCAGGAGACCATATTCCCACTCTTACTGTCTTCTCTATTGATTTATTTGCTTGTTTTAAACATTTTTAACTGTTTTTTCCCTCCCAAGATCTTTGGTAATGTCAGTCTTTTTTTTGCCCCCGTTGCTCTCTTTCTGTCTTCTTTCCCTTTGTTAGAACTTGATAGTTGAAGTTCAAATCGATCTGGACCTCTTCCCACACTGGGGAATTCACTTTTCAACATCTTCAATGTGTGCTACAAATGACTTCTGGGTAGACAGAACTGCCCTCAACTGGAAGCCAGTCACCTCTCCTGGCCTCATATACATGCTGCCTCAGTTCCCTCTGTTACTTAGATCTCTGCCTAAGTTCAGATTGAACTGGAACATTTTTTTTTGAGCTTGGTCTGGCTCCTTGATGAGACATACGTCTTACTAGGTAGATATGGTGAACATCTCTAATTGGTTCTCAATGATTAGAACTGACTGCTTATGTCAGTTGTCTGAGGGTCAGGAAGACAGTTTCTGTTAAAATAACATGCCCTTATGAGTTACAGAAAAATTGTGGAGTGAGCTCTGCCTTTCTCTTTTAAATCATTCTCCCTTTGTACAGAGCTTTCCCTTCCTTCAACTTCAAAAAAGAGGAAAGAGGAGTAGAATGGGGGGGGTTCTGTTCCTTCTCCATCCCAATAAAATAATATCTGACAGTTTAAGTACATGGCACCAGGAAGCATTCATAAGTGGATTTAAGACTGGTTCTTGAGTCCCTGACTGCCTTCTTGTTTCCTTTCCAGAGCACAGATCAATGACAAGTGATCCTGAAAAACAGATATTTCTAGCTTTGATAATTACATCATGAATCCACGAATTCTTGCCTTCCTGGGTTCCTGAGTCAGCTGCTGGCTACTTATCACGAGGCAATTTCCTTAACAGCAGATTCCTTGGAAGAGAAGATGCCTAACATTAGTATCCAGTACATGGCCAAAGGACTAAGAGTCATGATGTGAATGGTCTAGAGATCTGGAGTATTCATACAGAGCAGATCCAAGCTGAATACAAAGCATCTGTTCAGCAATCCCACAGAGTTACCTTTACTTTCTGAAGGAAGTATAACAAATATAATGGACTATATTTTACATTTCCATACTTGCTAATTAATGCAAGCCTGCAAGTGTTTCATATCTTATTAATCTTGGCATTTTGTATCTTTTTCCAATTGGTTAACTTTCTTTTCATAATTTTCTTGGGTTGCTTTTAATTTTTTTCCTAAATTTTCCTCAATCTCCCTTATTTGAGTTTTGAGTTCCTTTTTAAGTTCTTCTAAGAACTCTTTTTGGCTTTTGACCATTTTATTTTCTTTTTTTTTTTAAAGCAATTGAGGTTAAGTAACTTGCTCGAGGTTACACGGCCAGTTATTTCTGGGTGTGGTGCTGAGTATCTGAGCCCGGATTTGATCCAGGTCATCCTGACACTGGAGCCGGTGCTCTTACTCGCTGAGCCACCTGGCCACCCCTAAGCAATTGGGGTTAAGTAACTTGCTCAAGCTTACAGGGCCAGGTGTTTCTGGGTGGGTGCTAAGTGTCTGAGCCCGGATTCGATCTCCAGGTCATCCCGACACTGGAGCCGGTGCTCTTACTCGTTGTGGCTTTTGACTATTTTCTTTGGGGTAGGAGTCATATTTTTTATCTCATCATCTTCCTCTGAATATGAATTCAGATCTTTTACACCAAAGTAGTTCTTGGTCAGGTTCTTTTTTCCTTTGCTTAATCATTTTTATTTTTGTTTCATTTTATTTTTTAATACCCTACTGTTTGTTGATTCAGTGGAGTCATCCTGGAGGACCTGTCTTTCCTGAGGTCCTCCCAAGTTGTCTTAGGAGGACAATTGCTTTACCCTTTTATTTTTGCTGATCCAAGTTCATTTCACTGTGATTTTCTGTCTGTTTGTGCAGGAAATCTGGAGAGCCTGGAAATTTCTGACATATTTTGCCATCTTCCCAGAATCCCCCTCAACAGGCATTTTTAAGTCCTGTGACAGGCACTGTTTATGTAGTTTCCATTGGGCAAGAAATAAATGTCTTATATATGTCATGTTACCTATATTATACATGGAGTAACTCTTCTAGAGAATGAAACCATTGATGGAATCCTAATAAAGCTGCCCCCAGCCCTAATATTCTAACTTCATTATATGCCTGGCGCTACTGACCACAGGACCACTGCACCTACCTACCCTACCCCCCCAATGTCCTAACTTCTCCACATATGCTTCACTGCTCACTGGAACAACAGGTGTGTCCCTGAACTCTTAGTTCCCACAGAAACAGCAGGTGTGTCCATGTGATGGGAACCTAGCTACTGCCTCTATCTAGTCACTGCCTCAGACCCATTCCCACAGAAACAGGTGTGTTCTTGCATTCAATCGCAATCACATCATCCATCTAGCCCAAGACAGGACCACAATATCTAACTATCTGTCTTAACCAGACAGGACCACAATAGCTAGCCAGTTGGAGGGCAGAATGACCAGAATGTTTAACAACTGAACCATAGATGGGACCCCTCCTCCATTACCTAATCCCTTAAGAAACTCCTCCTGCCTTTTTAATATTAATTATATTCCTCTGTTCTATGTAAATTTCTGTTGTGTAATTGCATCTTTACCCTATAGAAATCCATCTTGCTTTCTCTAAAGTTGCTGGTTCCTCTTAGAACTTAGCCCACTTCATGGGAGGCGTCAATCTTGATAAATGCCTATACTTGGATTACAGGTGGTCTGATTCGGAATTCTTTGAGACAGTTCCCCCACGACACATCATGCAACTGCAACAGTTTTGGGGTGGGCAGAGCCCCCACCTCTACAGTTTTGGGCATCCCTGGGTATAAACTGCAACATTTTCCCCCACATTTCCAAGAAACCAAAGTCATGATCCAGGCCAAAACTTTCTCTCTGAGATTAACCTAGTCTCTCTGGCAAGAAGAAAAAACTCTTCTTTGGGGGCAGGTCCTCTAGAATCACGCCCAGTCTGTGTCAGCCCAGAGCCCCTTGCTGGTGGCCCTTGGACTACAGGGTACATGTTAGATTCCACAAGAATGTGAGACATTGAAAAATCAACAGCCAGTACTTCATCCCTTTGGAAGAGCTCCACATATCATAAATATTCATTTAGAGCTTGATTCCCAAAAAGAATATGAGGTTTTTCTCTGTGCTTCCACCATAAACCAGGAGTAACTCCGGGGAAATCTCTAAAACAGAGGTTACAAAACTGAAATAATGCTCTGAAAGCAGTGGCAAACTTTGGGAGATAAACTATGGGGAATAGGGTAGAAGAAGTTAGGCACTACTGCTGAAATGGCTAAAATGTTGGAGCAGAAATTTAAAGAAATGGGGTTATCATCAGAGTCCTAGGATTAAGCAGTGCCAAACCTGGAAAAAAATCTTTTTCATTGTGTCTATCACCCGAAATTTGAAATATGTCTTACAATTTGACTTTCTGATGTGCTCTGCCTTTGAGAAAATGTGAAAAGGCAAGTGAAATGAGGGATTTAGTGGTTAAAACTTCATTCAGATGTGATAAATCCAGGATGTGTGGGAATTATATATTATTGGACAGGCTGTCTAAAAGTACACGCCTGGAATCTATTCTTCTCTCGGAGCTTATCAGTCCAACCAGAAAAGTTAGAATTATGTCACAGGTGTAATTAGGAAAGATTGGGGATAATGAGTAAACCTGAGGGGGGGGGGAATCTTACAACCTAAGAATTTCAGATAACTGATCTTAGATTTAAAACCAGATTTTAAATACCTTATCTAACAATTGAAGGACAGCAGAGAATAGTGGATAGAGAGCCAGCCTGTCAGGAAATCCTAGGTTTAAAGCCTGGCTGAGAGAAAGAAAGAAAGAAAGAAAGAAAGAAAGAAAGAAAGAAAGAAAGA
>NW_027185715.1:14703481-14703926 GCF_028583685.1 Petaurus breviceps papuanus
GAAGGAAGGAAGGAAGGAAGGAGGGAAGGAGGGAAGGAGGGAAGGAAGGAAGGAAGGAAGAGAAAAAGAAAGAATTAAGGGAGGGAGGAAGGAAGAAAAGGATCACTTATTTTTTTTAAATCTCAGTATTTCCTTTTGTTAATTGAAGATAAAACCTGTAAGAATCCCATGATTACACTGAAAATCTCTCTCTCTCTCACTTTGATAACTTCCTGTTGATAATCCAATGCAAAGCCCAGATTCTCTCTCTCTCTCCCTCTCTCCCTCCTTCCCTCCTTTTCTTTCTCTTTCTCTCCTTGTGTGTTTTCTCTCCCTGTTTCTCTGTCTCTATCTTTGTCTCTGTCTCTCTTTGTGTCTGTCTCCTCTCTGTGTTTTCATATCTGGCCTCTTTCACTTTCTTTGCTTCTCTCTCTCTCTCTCTCTCTCTCTCTCTCTCTCTCTCTCT
>NW_027185715.1:14704026-14714768 GCF_028583685.1 Petaurus breviceps papuanus
ATAGATGTCTCTTCTCCACAGCCCAGTCCCTCAGCAATTGTGCCCATGACAAGAAAAGGATGCTATAAAGGTATTAAGTACAAAACCTCTGAGGTTGTTGGGGACTAAGGGAGTTGGGTAGGGTGCCAAAAGGTGAAAGAGGCCAATTCGGTGAGAGAATGTGGCCAGCATCTCTACCTACAGTCACCACCATCTAACACATTCACTGCCCTTTGGGGAAAGTAATTAGGTCTTTTAAATGATCTTCAATGACCTCCTCATCCAACATCAACCTGAATTGTTGACAGTCACAAACTCTGAGTATATAAAAACTACCACTGTTCACTTTGATAATTTCCTGTTGGCCATCCAATGCAAAGCCCAGATTCTCCTTGCTCCTCGTTGCCAAAGGCCCAATAGTATCTGCCAGCATCCTCCCCCCTATTTTGCTCTCTGCAAAAACAAAATTGAATAGGGTGAAGCTACTGCCAGAGAAGAGTCATTAAAAGGCAAAGAGTAGATAATGCCATTCCCATGTGACCAGCAGGAGTCTCACTTGTACCGAGTGAGGAAACCTGTAAGAAACAACTGAGGAAAGGTTTTGTGCTGCTTTTAAAACCACGCTACTTGTTTGGTTGTGTTCATGCTGCGCACAGTCAGAGCTTTAGAGGACAATCTGGCATTTTAATCTTGTCCCACTCTGTGTAATTCTCAAGGTAGAAGCTAAGATTAGAGCAATGGAAGCAGGTAATAGGACATTTCATGGTAAACACAGGTGGATAAAACAAAACCGAGAGTAACTCAACGAAAGGCCATTCATTTGTGAAATAAACTAATGAGAATTAGGTAACATTACTTTGTCCTCAGGCTCTTCAGGGCCAAAGGGGTTGGTCATTAGCCAAATAAACAGATTTAAGTTGTACATAATCTGTACTGATATGCAATTAATAGATATAGGGATATAATAACATATTACATATACATAATCTATAAATATTTTAGGTATATTTTGTTGCTGTAATAAAAATAAATATGAATATGTATATACATATATGTATTCATTCATATATTGTGGACATATAACTACATGCACATATGTATACACCCTTTATAGCAACAACATATCTGTATTTTAAATAATAAAGTTATAGTAAGCCAAAGCAATGCTTGCTACATGGCAACTGGGTTTCACATAGGGTCAATTGTCCCAAGAGTCTACTTCACTTAAAAAAGTCATAAAAGGGTCCTCAGTCTTCCAGAGGCTCTCTATAACTTCAAACTTTACTGTCAAAGTCTTCAACAATTTTCAGGGAGATTGTACCATCAGAAGATGTTAAGGACAGGGAACAGCTAGGTGCTGTAATGAATAGGGTACCAGCCCTGGAGTCAGGAGAACCTGAGTTCAAATCCAGCCTCAGATACTTACTAGCTGTATGACCCTCAGTAACCTAACAGTATGACCTAACCTCCATTGCCTCTAAAAGAAAAAAGATGTTGGGGTTCAATGTGGTACAGTAGGAATAGCAATGAATTTGGAGTCTCTAATAGGACCTAGATTTAAATTTCTATCTGCATGGTTTTATAATAGCCACTTTATTCTTCTGGTCTCAGTTTCCCCATCTGTAACATGATATGATTGGAATAGATTACTTTTAAGGTTCTTTCTAGTTCACTTCAATGAATCGATAAACATTTATTAAGCACCTATTATATGCCAAGCATTGGGTTAAGCACTGGGGATGCATAAAGAGAAAAGATAGTCTCTGCCCTCAAGGAACTTATGATCTAATGGAGGAGACAACATGAAAACAAATATATACAAAGCCAATTATGTAAAGGATAAACAGAAAATAATTAACCAAGGGAAGGCACTGGAAATGAGATGGTTCAGATAGGTTTCCTATTGAAGGTGGGATTTTATTTGGAGCTTAAAAGAAGTCAAGGAGGTCAGTAGTTAGAGGGAAGGAAGGGCATTCCAGGAGTAGGGTACGGCCAGAGAAAATGCCCAGAACCAAAAGATGGAGCATATTATTACCTGGAAGAGCCAAGAATTCAGTGTCAGAGTACGTGTTGGGAAGTAAGGTGTAAGAAGACTGCAAGGGTAGGAGGGGGCTAGATTATGAAGAGCTTTGAATGCCAACCAGAGAATTTCATATTTGACCCTAGAATCAATGGGAGCCACAAAAATTCATTTTGGAGGATGGGGGTGGTGTGTGTGATAAAGATCGGACAGTTAGTAGTTGTTTAATAAGCAATTGATTGATTTTCAATCCTAAAGTTACCTGAGTCTATTCAGGTCCAGACTAGGAACTGTAACTGCTTCCTTTACCAAGGAGCCAGGAAGTATAAAGTATTTTTCCACATTCTCTCTCTCTCTCTCTGTCTCTCTCTTTCTCTCTCTCTCTTTCTGTCTCTGTCTCTGTCTCTCTCTCTGTCTCTCTCTCTCTCTCTCTCTCTCTGTCTCTCTCTCTCTCTCTCTGTCTCTCTCTCTGTCTCTGTGTCTCTCTGTCTCTCTCTCTTGCACGCACACACACACACATACACACACACACACACACATACACACACACACACACACACACACACACACACACACACACACACACCATACCATCACCATCCAAACCCAGTGGAGAAGAAGAGGAACCAACCCAAGCACCCTCAGAGATAAATTAATTGACTAAATTCATTGGATTTGTGATCTTGTCTATAGATCACAACTCATCTATGCCTTCTCATCTTTTAGGACTCTTGTCATTGGCCTCCTATAAAACTTCCACAGGGGATCCACTCGACTTTTTGAGGACTTTCCTCTAGATCTCTTGAGATCGCTTAGACATTAATGGAATACTTGGACTGTCTATTCATTATCTTTTCTCCTTCCCATCATACATCTCTCCAATTACACCCTTTATTCTTCTTTTCTTGCATATGTTATTTTTATGGTCCCAACTTTGTAAGGAAAATGCATGCTTACGTGTAGCATGCTGACACACAGATGTGTAATCCATGTTCTTGTGGAGCATAGAACATTACATCTTTAATAACAATTTTTCAGTGCATGGGCCTTTTTTTCTTTAAATAAGTGTGAAAAAGGTCAAAAATTGTTCTATTTGACAAAAATTGGGACTCACCCATTAATATCTATCTCAACTTTACAAAGGTTGCCTTTTCAGAAACTTGCATGTACTATGGTGATAGCCTACACACAAATGAGCGCTAATTAGAAGAGAAAATGAAAAGACAGTTGACTGTTTTTTAAACTAGACACTATCTTATGACTTCAGCCACTTCTAGTGTGTTTATGTGTTTTCATTGTGTACCAGAAACATCAACCACAACAAAGTCTTGACACTTATACTCTGATAATACTCTATTCATTGTTGGTTTATGAGTCAGCGCGTCCCCACATGTCTTGGTCCACAAGTGTGACTAGGCAGGGCACAGGTCCTCAGCTCTCAGTAAAAGTAAGCATATTCACAGACAAAGGGTGAGGCAGGCAACAGTTGCCTTACAGATGCGGACACTTGGGTCTGCTTCCAGATTTCTATGTGAATCAGAAAATGATGGTCTAATTTTTCCCCGCAAAATTGGAAGGGAGCTGCCTTTGCTCACTGGGATGCCAACACTAGCTAAGGTGTTGCACTGAATCAGCTTGCCAGAGTGCTAGGAGGAAGCATGATCTGCCCACGCTCCACCTCCTTTTAACCTATGAATGCTACAAGTCCCATACTTACATGACCACCAACTTCACACCGCCTAAGCTATATATAAATATTATGATCTTGCTTTTCCTATGTATGAAGAGTATTTTCCTTGATGTTTAAACACATTGAAAGGAAGAATGATGTCCTAGTTTGGGAATCATGAAGTTCAATTCCACCCCTGAAAAATCATAAGAATTTCGTCATCATACAATATCACTTCAACCCTCAAATTCACATCCCCTCAGTACCCCCTGGCCCTCAGAGAGGATAGAGCTGGAAAGTTGCTCCAGAACCTCAATTTAAGGAAGGCATCCAGGTTGCCCATCTCTGTTTCCCACCTAGCCACACTCCTCTGAACATTGCCATCATGCCCCCTTACTGGGCACCTTCCTTCATCTCCCATTGCCACTTTTCAATTTCCTCATTTGTGTTGTCTTTCCCCCCATTAGATTGTAAGCTCCTTGAAGACTGCCTTTTTTGTCCCCAGTGCTTAGCACCGTGCCTGGTACACAGTAGGTGCTTAATAAACGTTTATTGACTGACTGACTAACTTGTGACTATGGGAAATTTATTTAACCTATCAGAACTCCAAACGACTCCCATAGGCTATAAGTTGCAGTCAAATTGCTAGTCTTCATCTGTGGGAGTTCCCCATGCCAGTTAGTTCACTACATTGATGTGTCAGTATTAGCCAAAAAAGGAGTCAGAACATTTCTTTTTGTCCTTATGTAAATATGTGTTTTTTTTTCCTTGATGTATAAACACAACTCAACACAAGGGCAGGTAGATGGCATAGTATAGAGTACATTGAGTGCTAGACTTGGAATCAGGAAGTCCTGAGTTTAAATTTAGCCTCAGACACTACCTCTGTGACTCAAAGCAAGTCACTTTACCTCTGTTTGCCTAGTTTTTTCATCTGTAAAATGGGGATAATAATAGCACTTTCCTTTTAAGGTTCTTGTGAGGATCAAATGAAATGATAATTGCAAAGCACTTAGCACAGAGCCTGGTACATAGTAAGCAATATATAAATGTTAGCTATTATGACAATGATTATTATTTATTCAATGCTTTGCTTCTGGTGTCAGTGAATTCTATCGTGTTGAAGAGGCAGGCAGCATTGATCTAGTGGACAAGGAGAAGTGAATGGGGAATCAGGAGAGCTGGCTTCAACTTGACCACTAACTGGTAATTTCAGTCAAGTCACTTAATCACCTGAAGTTGCATTTTCTCATGTGTAAAATCAGGATAATAATACTTAACCCATTCAAAAAAAGAGATATCATGTTGTAGAAACAATGTAACAAAGCCTTTAAAAATAGTTATAACATGTTCACTACAGTGAAATCTCAATTAACTGGAAAGCTAGAGGTAGTGGAGGGTTATGGCTTAATTTAATTTTCTAATTAATAGAGCCTTGATCAGAAATTCTCTGCAGTTTCAGTTCACTGCTGAGAATCTTCTCAATATTCTTTTTTTTTCTTTTTGCTTTTTGGAGGGCAATTGGGGTTAAGTGACTTGCCCAGGGTCACAAGGATAGTTTTTGTGTTAAGTGTTAGAGGTCACATTTGAACTCAAGTCCTCCTGCCTCCAGGGCCGGTGTTCTATTCACTGTGCCACCTAGCCGCCCCTCAATATTCTTTAGTTTCTTTTTTTTTTTCCCCGAATGGAGTTGAATTGGACATGGGAGTGCACACTGTAACTTCTGCCGTTGAGTAGGCTGAGTGCTACAGTTGGTGGATTGCTTGAGCTCAGGAGGTCTGAGACACAGTAGGGTTAAAAGTCAGACTGGTAGCCATACTAAATCTGGCACAAGACAGTAAGTCCCCAGGCAGAGAGAGTTACCAGCTTGTCTCCAGAGGGGTGAACTTAGACTAGGTCAGAAAAACAAAGCAAATTAGAGCTACCATACTAATCAATGCCCAGATTGGCCCCAGGAGTAGCTAATGTTCTTCCAGCCCAGGCAAGATCAAGAAACCTAGTCTATAATAATAATAATAAATACATACATATATGCAGTTGAAAGAGTTTTCCATGCCAGATGGTTTTGATGACTTCTCCTTTATAATGTAGTTTGAGGTTGAGTCATTCTATTCCTTCTTCATCCCTACTTCTTTATCATTTTTCTTGACATTCTAGATCTTTTGTTTCCTTAGATAAATTTTGTTATTATTTTATCAACTCTATAAAGTATCCCCTTAGTTATTTTGTGTGACATTAAAAGTATACATTAATTTTCTAGTATTAAGGTAGTTTTGCCATTTTTATTACATTAGTATGGGCCACCCATGAACACTGAATATTCTTCTGCTATTTAAGTTATTGTTTGTTTATTTTTGCTTTATTTTAAATCTATTTTGTTTCATTAAATATTTCTGAATTATATATCTTTTTAAAATTTTAACATTAATTTTTTTATTTTAGTTCTAAATTCTCTCTCTTTCTCTCATCCCTCCCCTATCCCTTGAGAGGGCAAGCAATACAATATAGATTATACACGTGAATTCATACAAAATATTTCCATAACACCCACATTGCAGAAGGAAATACAACTTCAAAAAAAACAAAAAAATAAAGTGAAAAAAATGTTTCAATCTCTACTCAAGAATTCATTAGTTTTCTCTCTAGAGGCAAATAGCATTTTTCATCATGAGTCCTTCGGAATGGTCTTAAATCTGTGTCTTTATCCCAGTAGATAAATCTTTCACAATTAATCATTGCTACAATATTGCTGCTACTCTGCATAATGTTTTCTTGTATCTGCACACTTCACTTTGCTTCTATTCATATAAGATTTCTCAGGCTAAGTTGTTCTTTATTTCTTTAAGGAACACTTTGTAATTGAGTGTATACAAGTATTTTGTTTGTTTTGGTAAATCAGTGCCCAGATATTTTATGTATTTTCTATTTATTCTAAATAGGATTTCCCTTTCTACTATTTTCTTCCTGTTTTTTTTTTTTGTTGTTGTTAGTATGTAGAATTGCTGTTCATTTTTGAGGGTTTATTTTTTAGCCTGCAACTTAACTGGCGCTATTATTTTTTCAGTTAAGTATCTTTGCTGAATCCCTAAGATTTTCTAAGTAAACCATCATAATATCAGTAAGTAGGGTTAGTTTTATCTCTTCTTTACCTATCTTTATGCTTTTGATTTCTGTCTCTTATCATATAGCTGTTGCTAGCATTTCCAGAATTATATCAAATAATAGTGGGGAAAGTAAGCATTTTTGCTTCACTCTTGTATTTATGGGGAAAGGTTCTATCATATCCCCATTGCACGTGATGCTTGCTTTTTATTTTAGAAAGACTTTTTATGATTTTTAAAAAAGTCCCTCTATGTCAATACTTTGTGAGGTTTTTAGCATAAAAGAGTGGTGTACTTTGTCAAAGGCTTTTTCTGCATCTATTGAAATGATCATGTGGTTCATGATGATTTGGGTTTCAATATGGTTAGTTATGTTGACTTCTTTCCTAATGTTGGACTATCCTTGTATCTCTGGTATACATCCCACTTAGTCATAATGAATGCTTTCTTAAAGGATAAATCACTATAATCTGACAGGATTTTGTTTAAAATTTTCAAGTCAATATTCATTAATGATATTGGCCTATACTTTTCCTTCTGTCTTAAATTTTTCCCTGCTTGGGGGATTAGGACTCTATTTGTCTCATAAAAGGATTCTGGCATGGTACTTTCTTTCTGAATTTTTGAGAATAACATATGAAGTACAGATACTTATTGTTCTTTAAAAGTTTGATAGAATTCTCTTTTGAATCCATCAGGGACAGGAGTTTTGAAATTGAATGATGGGTTGTTGCGGCTGTTGTGGTTTTTAATATTTTTTTGTGATAGTTCTTTTACAATTAGATCTACTTTCTTTTCTGACACTGGGTTTATTTGGGTTTTTTTAAAGATCTCTAACTGGTCTTCTGATGGTTTGGATATTTTTAAAGATACTTCTCTAGGGGTGGCTAGGTGGCACAGTAAATAGGGCACCAGCCCTGGAGTCAGGAGGACCTGAGTTCAAATCCAGCCTCAGACACTTAACACTTACTAGCCATGTGACCTTGGGCAAGTCACTTAACTCCAACTGCCCTGCCTTTTCCCCCTCCAAAAAGAAAAAAAAAAGATACTTCTCTACTTTGCGGGGTGCATTCTCAGTTTTTCTAGAAAAAGATCTGCATATGATATGTTCTGATTACTTTCTTATTTCTTCTGGTTTTGTTGTGATTTCACCTTGTTAATTTGCTATTTTGTTTATTTGATATTCTTATCTCTTCTTTTTAATCAAATTAGCTAAGAGTTTTTAAATTTTATTAGTCTTTTTAAAAACAGCTTTTAATTTTTTTGTTTCCAATTTATTTCCTCTATGCTTTTTAGGATCTCCTCCTTTTAGGTTTGCTTATTTGTTGGATTTCTAATTTTTTATGTGCATTCATTTCATTAATCCTTTCTTTTTCTATTTTGTTAATACATATTTGTAGAGATATGATTTTCTCCCTGAGAACTGTATTGGCTGCATCCCAGAAATTGTGGTATATTATTTTTTAATTATCATTTTCATTTCCATAGTTACTAATTATTTTTATGATCCCTTCTTTGACCCACTTGTTATTTAGAATCTCATTATTAAGTTTGTGGTCCCTGAAATTTCTGTTTATGGTCCCTCAGCCAATTACTATTTTTATCGTGTTATGGTCTACAAAAGATGTATTGATTTATTAACTATTTCTGCCTATTTACAATTCTTTGCAATACCTCTATGCAATAGCACGGGTCTATTTTTGAAAAAGTTCCATGCAGTACTAAGAAATATATGTATACATGTGTATATTTATATACACATATATAAATGCATTCACACATATCTCAGCTAGGTGGCACAGTAGATAGAGCTCCAGGTCTGGAATCAGGAAGACCTAAGTTCAAATATGACCTCATTCACGCACTTACTAACTGTGTGACCCTGGACAAGTCACTTAATTTTGTTTGCCTCAGTTTCTTCATCCATAGAATGAGCTGGAAAAGGAAATAACAAATTTATCTTTGCCAAGAAACCCCAAATAGAGTCATGAAGAATCAGATACAAATGAAACAACTGAAAAACAACAAAATATATGTGTGTATACATGTGTATATCCCTTTTATTATCATTTAGAAGATAACATAAATCTTTTAACTCATTTATCCAGCAATTTGTCCGGTTCTATATTTTTCCTTTTATTTGACTTATTTAAAACTGAGGTGAATATATTAAAACCTCCTAGCACTATCATGTGTCTGTGTCTTCTTGTAGCTCAGATGTTTCCTTTGTGAATTTAGATGCTAAAGCATGTAACATATATGTGTTTAAAACTGATATTAGTTTGTTGTCTATGCTTCCTTTCAGCATAATGTAGTTTCCTTGCTTGTCCCTTTTTATTTTTTGAATGATTGTTTTTACTTTAACATATAACATTATTACAACTCCTGCTTTTTCTGGATTCATGTCACAAATGGTAAATGTTTTTCCATCACCTCAGTTCTATTTTGTGCATGTCTTTGTTTTTTATGTGTGTTTTTGTAAGTAACAGATTGTATGGTTTTGTTTTCTTCTCCAATCTATGGCTCTTTTTCATTTTATTGGACTGTTTAATAAACAATTTAAAGTTATGAGTTAAATTTATTCCTCCAGCTCTTTCTAATGTTGTTGGGTTGTTTTTTTAACTTATGTTTTCTTTCCTCTTCTGCTGTAAACACGGTACTGTATTCCTTCAGCTACTTAACCTTAATAATTTTTTAAAGTTTCCTTATTCCCACTGGCTCTCTTCCTCTCACTCCTGATCCTTTATTCTGATTTATTACCCCCTTTCCTTTTGGGGTTTTGCTTATTAGATTCTTTTTCTTTCCAACTTTTTACTGGATATATTTCTCCCTTCCTTTTTTTCCATCTCAGTGAGTGAAATAGATTCCCCCTTTCCTCTCCTCCCCTTCAACTAGTTCTTCCTATTCATTATTCTTTAAAATTTCCCTTTTTGCACCCCTTTCCAGAAAGAGTATTCTCTCATTCTCTTCATTATCCATCCTCTCTGTCTACTTTAGACCCTCATTCTCTGGTTCATGACCCCTATAATTATCTAATCTCTCTCTATTCTCTGTATTCTTCATGCAATCAAAACTTCTGAGGTTTATAAACTCTCTCCCATAGGCAGTTTCTGCCACTGCCTTGTAGAACTTGTCCTGTCAATTCCCCTTTTCCATTGTGCCTCACTCCCAGAAAAAAATTATAATTTTTGCAGGTGTCAGAGAGGACAGTGCACAATAGTTGAATGTTACACCACCACAGACCTGATTTTGCAGCCCACCACTGATCTATACCCTCCCCCATTACATTTTTCCCCCATTTGTCTCAAAATCTCCTCTCTGGGTCTATGTTCTTTCACACTCCCAGATACTATTTGCCCCCAGGAGTTCCAACTTGACTTCCTCTCAAGATAGGATGAGTGGACTTTGCGAGTACCAAATACCCCAGCACAGAGTCCCCATCTCTCTTCACAGAGTGTCTCCATCCATAGGAGCATTCATCAGTGGAACCCCTTCCCACAAACAAAACAAGGCCTCCTTGTTTTATCCGCCCGTTTTCAATCACCCCCCCCCCATTCTTCATTCATTTCCTTATAGACTCTCTATTCCTGATCTACCCCCTCCACCTTCTATGTACCCTCCCATGTTGTATTGTAGTCTAACAAAAACACTTTGATTCACCTGTGGGCAGGGTGTCACCAGATTAAGTCCATAATGCCCCAGGACTGCCTTTTCACTATGCCCTCCAGCAGACTCCTGCTTCCCCTTGCACACATTTAGAAAGAATTCTTTTGCTGATTTCTGTACCATCACTCTGTTGTTGTTGTAGTTGTGGTTGCCTTTGACTGCATTATTTATTCACTCCTCCTGAATCTTTGATGTCTGGGGTATTCTAGAAATAATAAATAAATACATGAATGAATGAATAGATACATAGACAGACAGACAGATAGATAGATAGATAGATAGATAGATAGATAGATAGATAGATAGA
>NW_027185715.1:14714778-14737742 GCF_028583685.1 Petaurus breviceps papuanus
AGATAGATAGATAGATAGATAGATAGATAGATAGATAGATAGATAGATAGATAGATGGATAGATAGATGGATAGATAGATGGATGGATAGATGGATGGATAGATAGATGGATAGATAGATAGACGGACAGACGGAAGGACGGACGGACAGATGGATGGGTGGATGGATGGATGGATGAAAATTTTAATTCCAGGTATTTTTTTCTTTGGAAAAAAAATTTTTTAAATAGTTCAAATACCTCTTTATTATTGAATGTCCCTCTTCTTTCACTTACAGTTAATCTCAGATTAGCAGGGTAGGTCACCCTGGTCTGTATCCTGAGCTCCTTTCCTCTTTAGAACTCATGATTCTATTCCCTCCAGCATTTTCCAGTAGGTACAAAATTGTGTTATTTAAATTTCCTTTACTTTGTATTTAAAAGCCTTTCTCCAGATCACTTGCACAGCTTATTGTTTTTGAATTGAGCCATCAAATTTAACCACTGTGTGTTTGAGTTTGAAGCTTTGGGTTTGTTGTTGGGGTTTTATTTTCTTCTTCAAGGCAATCTGTGAATTCTTTCCACTGCAGTTTCATTTTCTCTGCTCAAAACTTCTAGGTCATTCTCTTGTATTACTTCTTCTATTGTGATATTCACATTGTTGTTGTTGTTGTCTTGTGAAGTTCTTCTGGGAGACCACTGATCCTTAGGTTGCCTCTATATGTCCTGTTTTCCATATTGGCATGTTTTGCTTTCACAGTGAGCATATTTCCTTTTAACATTATTGTGTTTTGCTTCCCCTCTTCTTACTCACCTTTACTTCTACATATTTGCATTCTCAATCTATGTTGTCTCTTTTGTTTCTTTGATGAGATTTGCAATCACACATTCTTGGCGTTCTCATTTTACCTGTTATTTTTGCTGCACAGGTCAGAAATTCTGCTCTCATAGCTCTCATTTCTCTTTTGAAGCACTCAGCAACAACGTGTTGTGGTTCCTTGTTTTTTTTCACAGTCCATTGGGTCTTACGTCTCATTAAGTGTCAGACTATTTTCCAGTAATTAAGTCCTGGATTCTTGTACTCTTTACTAGATCTGGGGGCCATATTTCCTTCTGTTGTTAGTATCTTTCCTGTTGATTTATCTGCCTATCTTCAAGGTCTTTGAGTTTTCTTCTTTCTGAGATCTTTGGTGATTTCAGGGATTTTCCTGTTATTTTTGCTGCTGTTCACTTTCTTACTATCTCTCCTCTCTGATGGTGGTTTCCTTGGGGGTCTAGTCCCAAAGTGTTTCATTCTCTTCCCACATTGCCCCAAGTGACTTTTGGGTGGGCAGAACTGGCTCCAGATGAATGTGTTCCAGTAGTTCTGAGACCTTCCACACGATTACTTCAGGGCTGCCCACCTGGGTGCTGACAAAGCATAGTTTTTCAGTGCTGGTGCTATGAAGCTGTGTGTCTTGGCACCAGCAATTCAGGGCTTTGCATCATTGTCTGCTGAAGTACTGTCTATCATGGTTCTCGGCATACTTTTGCTCATGCATTGACTGTCAAAAGCAAATTTCCACAGCAGAGAGCCAGTGTCTCCATGGCACTGGAAACAAGGAAAGGAGACCAGAAAGTCATTGTTCAATCCCATCTCTTCAAGATCACTTTGAGGGTTTTCTTGGAGTGCTTTGCCATTTACTTCTCCAGATAATTTTATAGATGAGGAAACTGAAACAAACAGGGTTAAGTGACTTACCCAGGGCCATACACCTAGTAAGTATCTGAGGCCAAATTTGAACTCAGGGAGATAGTCTTCATGACTTCAGACCCAGTCCCTTTATCCTACCTGCCACCTAACCTGCCTGACCAGAGTATAGGGCTGTTTGTTCAAAACCAGTTCAGATGTTTTGTTTGGTTAGTTCAGCCTCACTGCCAGTGATATGTGAGGTGAGGAAGGGCTATTGAGTGAGCTCAGTTCATGTTCTTTATTTTAACCTTCTTTTGGATTCTGTGTATCCTAGACCAGGGAACCAGCTAATGTTACTTTATCTCTGGCACATAATTTCCATTTTGGAGAGGTCAGAGAGATTGTGGGGAGCAGAGAAAGTGTCCAGTCTGCCATCTCGTTGCTCATGTGACCTAGAAGTCCCTCTTTATACATTTTTAAGTTTAATCTGCAGTATTAATATATTTTCTTAAGTATTGACCAGGAGTTGGCAAACTATGGCAGGCAAGTCAAATTTCACCTTCCAGGAGGACTTCAGAAAAACCTGGAAAGACTTAGATGAACTGATTCTGAGTGAGGGGAGCAGAACCAGGAGAACATTGTACACAGTAACAGCCACATTGTGTGATGACTAACTTTGAAAGACTTGGCTCTTCTCAGGAATGCAAGGATCTAAGACAAGTCCAAAAGGCTCATGATAGAAAACGCTATTCACATCCAGAGAAAGAACTACGGAGTCTGAATGCAAATCAAAGCATACTATTTGCTCTCTCTTCTTTTGTTTTGTTTTGTATCTTCTTTCTCATGGTTCTTTCCATTGGTTCTAATTCTTCTTTACTATATGACTAATGTAAAAATATGTTTAATATGACTATATATGTAGAGCCTATATCAGATTGCACACCATCTTGGGGAGGAGGGAGGAGAGGGAGAAAATTTAAAACTGAAAAGTTTGTGGAACTGAATATTGCAAACTAAAAATAAACAAATACACTGAAAATTTTTTTAAAAATTGACCTGCCACCTGTTTTTGTTTGGTGAGCTAAGAATGGTTTTTCACTGTATTTAAAATACTGCAAAAATACAAAAATAGGGGTGGCTAGGTGGCTTAGTGAATAGAGCACTGGTCCTGCAATCAGGAGGACCTGACAGCCTCAGACACTTAACACTTAACTAGCCGTGTGACCTTGGGCAAGTCACTTAACCCCAAGTGCCCTACTTTCCCCCCTCAAAAAAAATAAGCAATGGGTCATAGTTTGTCAACCCTTAGTCTATACTATGAACAAAACAATAAATCAGTCCCAGATTTGTAGCATTTGTTGATGACCAAGGTATAAATCTTTACTCTGAAAAATTAACAATCAGTTTTCCTGAACTGTTTAAAGTTGCCTCCAACTCAATTTGTAGCTCTTTCAAGATCAACATTCCAAGAAAGAATTGAGTCGAATCTGTGTTTTCTCCAGGCTATCCCTTAGAATTTGGTTTTCTTTTAAACATCCTTGATATCCATATGGTTTATTATCATTTGCCTTCCTTTGAACTGGAAATGCAGGTGGAAAGAGGATTAGTATAGTGTGGAACCCTGTAAATTGAGCTCTCTTAAGGCTTTAGGTTCCAGTTAAAGAAGGCTTTACTTGAATATTGTTGAGCCTAATTCTCTAACTTGAGCCTCACAAGACACAGTAGTTGCTTCTCAGAAAATAATCTATCTGCTGCTCTCGCTTGTAGGAGAGAACCAAGTTCTCCCACACTTACTTGATAATTGAAGTCTGAGCTTCACCAGTTATAGAAAGAACAATATCTAAGCCATTTTTGAGATTTAAAAAAAATTCTAAACTTACTCCCCAAAACAATATTTTCAAAAACCAATCCGAATGCAAGATGATTGTATATAAAACTAAGACTCTTACTTTAAAAAGCTGCCACTCTTTATATTCACTTCTACAAGATTTTGAGTTCTAAATGTTCTTTCTCTCCCTCTCCTTCCCCCTCCCCAGCATGCCATGTGATCTGATATAGGTTCTACTTATACATTCACATTAAACATACTTCCACATTAGTCATGTTGCAAAGAACTAAAGGAAAAAAAAACACAAGAAATGAGCAAAAAAGAGAGACAAAATAGAATGCTTCAATCTACATTCAGACTCATTCTTTCTCTGGGTGTGGATAGCATTTTCCTTTATGAATCTTCTGGAATTGTTAGATCTTTGCATTGTTGAGTAGAGTAAAATCTATTGTGTGGGATAGAAACCACTGCCAGATCTTCAAAATCAAAGTCTGAGTCGGAGATCAATAAAGGTCTTTATTCTTTCTCAAGAGAAAGGGCACAGCTCTCCTAGCTCAAAGGGCATCAGCCAGGTAGTGCAATTTGTGTAAGCTTGCAGGCTTCTGTTATCCTAATCCTAACCTGGCCCATTCCCCGTCCAATCTCACCATTGGTCTGTGAGATGGGCACACAATCTCAAGCTAATCAGCACAAAGCAATCTCAATCCTTCATCACCATAATTTTTTGTGAATTAGTATCCTATCAGAGGACAGTATTTTCCAATCCCTCATTATGCACCAAATTTGGAGACAGCCAATGAGTTATAGTTGATAATCCTTTATTATCATAATTCATTTGACCCTTCTACACAATCAGAAGGAAACATCCTTCAGTCCCTTATGCATATCTACACACCAAATTTGGAGGGCAACCAATGAGAAGAAGGCTAGTGTTGTTTCCTTTAAGTTTCATTACCTCATTCCGGGCCTGTGGAAACTTAACCCCTTGCTATCTCTAACACTATCAAAGTTGGGCATCACACAATGCTATTCTTACTGTGTACAATGTTCTCCTGGTTCTGCTCATTTCACTCAGCATCAGCCCATGTAAATCTTTCCAGGTTTTTCTGGAGTCTACCTGCTCATCATTTCTTATGAAACAATAGTATCCCACTACATTCATATATGCAATATGTTCAGCAATTCCGCAATTAATGGGCATCCTCTCGATTTCCAATGCTTGGCCACCACAAAAAGAGATGCTATAAATATTTTTGTACATGTGTGTCCTTTTCCCATTTTTATGATCTCTTTAGGATACAGACCTAGAAGTGGTATTGCTGGGTCAAAGGGTATGCACAGTTTTATAACCGTTTGGCCGTAGTTCCAAATTGGAAAACTGCCACTCTTAAACTAGGGCTGGGACAGCTTCTTGACCCAAAAAGGCCCCAGGGAGATTGGGGGAGGAAGGAGTGGGGCTGCTGATAGGCAAACACTCAAGTAACTTAAAACAGTATAAAGAGGTTTAGAAAAGGTAAAAAAAAAAATTCAAACCAGTGCTCAGCATGAGTGCCAGATGCCAGCCCTGCAGAGGGACATGGGTCAAGAGCAAAGACTGCCAAGGACTTCCACAATGAAGCCACTGCTTGCACTAGGTACAACAGGAACTAGGGGAATGCCCCGCTCTATGCCATGAGCAGTTCCAGGGCAGCAGGACCTGATTTGCCAGATAATACCTGACCCCGTCCACTATGGATGGAGCAGTGGAGGCATGCTAACTGGGTAAAAGATACTTTTCTAATGTGTCCTGATGGTAAACCAGCAATGGGCAACACGAGTGCTTTCCTTCAACCAGTTTAATTTTTCCAAAATGAACATTACAGGTCAGAGACACAACTCCAACCTTGACCTTGCCCTATGACCTATGTCAGAGCTGAACCCCTTAAAAATATAATAACAAAATGTAAAAGGGCTGAACTCCATGCCTTATGAAAAAGTCAATTAAAAAATAAGGAGATTTAACCTGGAAAAGAAGACTTGCTAGGAGAAGGCAGGTAGAGGACAGAGACAGAGATGCCATCTTTGAGCCCATTAGAGGACTGTGATATAGAAAACAGATGGACTTCCTCTGGTGGGCCTCAAAGGACAACTCTAAGACCAATAGGTAGAAGTTACAGAAAGAAGCATCTCAACTCTATGTAAGGCAAAATGCCCCAACATTAAGATGCCCAGAAGAGGACTGTGTTGCCACGGGAGGCGGTCGTTCCCTGCACCTGAAAGTCTTCCATCAAATGCTTGATGACCACTAGGGATCAAAGATCCAAAGCCGGAAGGAACTCAGAGCTCATCCAGTCCAATGCCCCCATTTTATAGATAAGGCTCAGGGACATTCAAGTACGTTCCTCCCATCACAAAGGGAGGAAGCATGGGAGGTGGGATTTAAACTCAGGACCCCCTGACTCCCAAGTCATCATTGTTTCAAATGTACCATTCTAGACAGTTAAGAGACACAGTGGAAAGAAGACTAGACCTGGAGTCAGGAAATCTTGAGTTCAGATCTAGCCTAGGACATTTACTAACTGCATAACTCTGGGCAAGTCACTTAACTTCTGTCTGCCTCAGTTTCCTTGATTATAAGATGGAAATAATAATAGCATCTCTCTCCCTCCCAGAGTTGTTGTGAGGATCAAATATTTGTGAAACAATTAGCAAACTTTAAAACACTGTATAAATAACAGAATTGGGGGTTAGAAGAGTAGGAATGTCAAAGGCCACAGGTGCCAAGGATTCATGAATAGAAGAGAGAACAATGTCAAAATTAATTCATTCACAAGACTTATTAAGCATCTCTTATTTTCTAGGCCTTGTTCTAGATGTTGGGGATATAGATAGAAAGAATGAAAAATCCCTCCCCTCAAGAAGTTTACATTCTAATAGGAGGTGACAAGAATATATACATATATATATACAACAATAGATAGAAGGAGAATTATTCAATTAATGTTAAATGGTTAAATAAAAGGTAAATCAAGGGGCAGCTACATGGTACAGTGGATAGATCCCTAGCCCTGGAGTCAGGGATCTGAGTTCAAATCTGGCCTCAGACATTTACTAGCTGTGTGGCCCTGGTCACTTAACCCTGATTGCCTCCAAAATAAAAAGTATAAAACAGTAGACTGATTGGGAGGGCATTGGTAGTTGGAGACAAGGTATCAGGAAAGGTTTCCATTCTGACAAGAATGTATAGGAAGGAAAGGGAAGAACAAGTATGGATTCTATGAATTCCATGTAGTGACACTGATGTTATCATTTCTTTATCAAATGACACAGCTTTGTGAAATAACCGAGTAGACAAACTCCACGATGCTGTGACTAGTGAGCATAGCTCATTAGCTGGTGTGCTTTATAAATGAGTTAATGCAGATAATGCCAGTGACCCACACACCACACAGAACATCCCTTTGCTGAAAGGGCAGATGCATCTGTTACGGTTCCCTCTCCAATACTATTAGGCAACCAATCACCCCCACCTCCAATAATAATATATTATTGGGAAAATAAAAAGTGACTCCCTCCCATGGCAAAGTTAATGGTCCATTAAATGCTTAGTTTTCATTTTCCTTCAGCAACACCAATCTAGCCCCAAAACTCCCTTAGGCATGCTACAGTGTACAAAATACTAACTTTAGCATCAGAGAACCGAGTTCAAATTCTGCCTCTGGTCTTTTCTCTCTCTGTGACTGCCTAGACTCAGTTTCTTCCTCTGTAATATAAGGAAGTTGCTTAATTGACCTTGGAGGCCCCTTCTAGCTCTAAATTTAAATACTGCTTTTAGCTATGTACACCCCCTTCCTTCTCCCTCCCCACCAAAAACAACCTACCATACACAGGCTATGGGCTGACAGATGAAGTCTACTTTGTAGCTCAAATCAGTAACAGTGGAATGTAAGTTTCTTGAGGACAGAGACCATTTCCTTTCAGTTTGTGTGTCCCTGAACCTGAGATACATTGTGATGTAGCAGATAGGTCTTCCTGCAGGAAGAAGACTTGCCTCTGACACATTCTGCTTTTTGTAACCCTGGGTAAATCACCCAACCTCTCAATTCTCTAGGCCAGAAGGTGCCAGCCTGAACTAATAAAAAGGAGATTTCCAACTTGGTCATTCCCCATACTAATGAAATTATAGCTTCACTGACTGGTTCTGTACCTAGCCCAGTCCCTGGCATATAGTAAGCATTTAATCAATACCAAGTATCGACTTAAATTCAATGGAATTGAAGACTGTTTCTGCTGAGGGCTGAGAATCATGTCATGCCTGGGATAATTCAAAGATTCCAAGCCACTACCAAACCTACTATGACTCACCAGCAACAGAAAGAGATTTCCAAGGCTTCAGGCTTCAAGAGTACATTTTAAGTCAAGCTTGCAAAATTTTACCACTGAAATGAAACTATAGAAATGTACCTTTCAACAACTTAGCAGCAGAGAGTTGTTTTTACAGGGCATTCATTTGCTTTCTCTTCATTGGACTTTGGCTGGTGCTAAGCTTTTTCACTTGAAACAGCCAACTGCAAATGAACATGTGGGCGGAAGGTGTGGGGAAGAGGTCGAAGAGACCAAAGCTTTGTTCAGTTGTATTATGAATCATTCCAACATGGTGTGAAAAGCACTGAGTACCAGTACAAAGTGGAAGTGGTACTAATAAGTCAACAAGAACAAAGCACCCATTTCTCATGCCAATCATCTGAGATCATGTGAAACTGACATACCATGGACAAGGCTTCTATGATTTCTCAAGTACCCAGATTTAGAATCCAGTACACAGTGTACCAAGAAAACTACAGAAAGATGCAAAATCTTTCCCTCCTTAAGAAAATGTTCCAAATCAAAGACCATGTAATGACATCTTCCATTTGTATATCACTAGGGACTTTCATGTCTATTATCATGAAAGCATAGAATCTTCCAACCAGAAGGAGCCTTAGAAGTCATCTTGCCCAAAACCTTACACAGAATACAGGAATTCCTTTTGTAGCCTACCCAACAAATTGCCTTCCCACTTCCATTTGAATACCTCCACTGACAGGAAACTCCTTATCTGATGAAGCACCTCATTCCTCTGGTTTCCATCAATTTTAAGTTTAAAAATTAGAAGTCACTTAATATTAACTTTCAAACATCCCAGTTTTCACTAACAGTACTATTTAGATTATTCTGTTAGAGGAAGCAGGCTTCCAGTGGGTAAGGTTAACTGATAGGACTCCAGGTAGAAATGAAAAAGTTTAGCCTTCATTAAAAGAATACCCTAACACCTCTACCAACACCAAAACCATGTTTTATGTGAGCAAATCTAAGTGAAAGCTTGAAATGTTCCTCTTATCTCTACCACAAAGTTAATTGGTTAATCAATGAGGCGCGTGTGTGTGTTGGATGACATTTCTTTTTCTCCTCTTTTATATTAATTTTTTATTATTTTACAAATTTTATAATATACAAGTGGAATATATTTAATAAATGTACAATAATGTATATATAATTTAATAAGTATGTTATGTATAATATTTTATGTTTCATTATTATTTTATATTGATTTTTATATTAATACATATTTATGGAATAAAACAAGCATTTCCATAACATAGTACAACAAGAGATGATTGTACATGAAACTGCAAGTCTAATATGTACAACTTGCTACTCCTTTCAAATATACAACAAAATTTCCATGTAACTTTTTTCTCCTTTTTTTCTACCCTCCCCCATCCCACCGTAGAGATAGCTACCATTAGACACACACATACATATACATGTACATATGTGTGTGTGTTTCTATATATGTAAAATTATTCTATACATACTTCTATTTATCAGTTCTTCATCTGGATGCAAATATTGTCTTCCTCCCTATGTCCTTTAATTTGAGTATTTATAATACTCAAAATAACTTGTTCATTCAAAGTTGTTCTTAAAACAATATTGTTGTTACTGTATACAATGTTCTCTTGATTCTGTTCACTTCACTCTTCACTATTTCATACAATCTTTTCATGTTTTTCTTTTTTTTTTCAGAATTTTATTTTAGATTAAAATGCCAAGGAACAAAAACATCACAAACTTAAATATTGGAACTTAAATACAAAGCTAGGAAAGGAAAAAAAAAGCATGTCATGTGCATAGCAGAAAGTGAGAGGATTCAAAATAGGTAACGATAAATATTCATTTCGGGGCAGCTAGATGATGGAGTGAATAGAGCATGGGTCTTGGAGTCAGGAGGATTTGAGTTCAAATCCAGCTTCAAACACTGAACACTTAATAGCCATGTGACCTTGGGCAAGTCACTTAACCCCAATTGCCCTGCCTTCCCCCCTCCAAAAAAGAAAAATAAATAAATAATATTCGTTCCAAGAAAGCCTATGCGATAAATAATACTCATCGTGTTGAGAATTGTCCGTCTTTGCTTCTTTGTGAGTTTTCTTTTGTACTCTGTTGTGTACTTTTTATTTTGTTCTTTTTTTCTTCTCCCCAACGTACCCTCAGAAGGCCCCAATAAAGTTTAGATATGTTTCTCTATAGTCATAAATATATACCTATCCTCCCCCATGCCCCCCCAGAAGGCTACAATCAAGTTTAGATATCTTTCTCTATAGCTATAGATATATACATAAAAAGACATATACTTTCCCAAACCTATTCTACCCCTGATCTTTGTTTTTATGTATGTGCATATTTCTTGTTTCCTATCCCTCCTGCCTCCTCTACTTTACTTCTACCCACTACCTTGCCCTCCTATGACTTGCCTACCCCCCTCCAAGGATCCCTCCCCTATCCTCCCATTCCCATAAATCTAAATTCCATTCTATACCCCTATTTTACCTATTCCCTCACCCTCCCCTCTAAAGATCCCTCCCTTGTCCTCTTTCCCTCTCCCTATGCCCTTGCCATTTTCTTTCTTCTGAATTTAGAAGACTTTTAAACTCTTCTAAACATATGTGTATTGTTCCCTCTTAAACCCATTCCTGATGAAAGTAGGTTACCACAACTACCAGCCCTCCTCTCCCATATAACTCCTCTGTATCAATTCTTCCTCTTGCACTTCATTTGTATAAAATAATTACCTTTTTAAGCTGTTCCTAAATGGTTTTACTTTTTAGTTTCATATCATACTTGGGTTTACCCCCAGTCTTTCTTATGAACTACCCGATTATTGATAAGAATCTTGTGCATGCATTTTACATATACAAAAAGTATACAGTCTGTCCTTATGTCCTTATAAGATTATCTCTTATAATCAGTCTTTGATATGTGCCTTATATTTCTCTTGGTTCTTGTATATTGAATCTTCTATTAAGTTCGGGATATTTTTTAATAAATTCTTGAAAGTCTGAGAGTTTGTCAAATGTACATTTTTTCACATTCAGGATAATACTTAACTTTGCAGGGTGTGATACTTTTGGCTAGAGCCCCAGTTCTTTTGCTCTTTGATAGGTTGTGTTCTAAGACCTGAAGTCCTTTAATGTCTCCACTGCTAGGTCTTGTGTAATTCTCATTGTGACACCATCATATTTAAATTGTTTTAATCTTGATGCTTTTAATATGCTTTCCTTGAGCTGAGGGTTTTGGAATTTGACTATGATATTCCTGTGTTTTCCTCACACCTCTTTTAAGTGGTGATCAATGGATTTTTCTATTTCTACTTTCCCCCTTTGTTCTAATGCTTCAGAACAATTTTCTTTAATTATTTCTTGTATTATTATATCAAGATTCTTTTTTTGATAATAACTTTCAGTTAATCCAATTATTTTTGTATTTTCTCCTCTTGATCTATTCTCCAAATCTGTTGTTTTCTTATAAGATGTTTCACTTTCTCCTCTGTTTTTTCATTATTCATATTTTGTTTAATCATTTCTTGATCTCTCATAATTTCACTGGCTTCACTTTGCCCAATTCTAATTTTCAAGGTGTCATTTTCTTCCTTAAGATTCTGGATCTCCTTTTCTAATTCATTGACTTTCCTTTCATACCCTTTTAGTTTTTCTTGGGTTATTCTTATTTTCTTTTTTAGTTTTTCCTCCAACTCTGTCATTTGATTTTTAAAGGCTTTTTTAAGATCTTGTATAAATTCCTTTTGGGCAGGTGACCATGTGACATTACTCTTTGGGGGTTTCTTTACTTCAATATTATCCTCTGAAGATGAACTCCAGTCATCTCTATTCCCATAATAATTTTCTATGGTTCACTTCTTTCTCCTTTGCCTGTGTATTTTTTCATGGTAATAGCTTACTTTTTGTAATCACCTCTAGCCCTGGGGTATGGGAAATGGTGCCTCATGCCCCAGATTTTCAGTTCTTCTCTCTAGCCTGAAATCAAAGCCAAACCTCCAGCCTCCTGTAAGTGCCCACAGTCAGGGGCTTTCTGCCCCACTGCTTCTGTACTCACCCAGCATCTGTTGGGCTCCTCTTCATAGAACAGCTGGGTCTGGTGTTCCTGATCAGCAGAGATTCTGTAGATACTCTCAGGCTCAGACACCCAACATGCCTCACTATCCTGGGGGTAAAAGTTCCAGTGGCTGAGGCCCAGGCAGCCTCTCAAAATCAACTAACCCCAGGGCTTGCTGCTTGTTTAAGTGGTATGCCACTAGCTGTTAAAATGGAATCTAGCCTGAAGGTACTTACTCTTCACTGGGACCAAATCTCTCCCTGGGATTTTTCTGGGGAGTTATGCCCCTGTTCTTATTTATCTCCACCCACACTTTGTTCACCCTAAGGTGCTTTTAACTCTTTTGTGGGGGAAGATCTTGAGAGTTTGGGATTTTCTGACCTACTTCATCATCATCTTCCCGGAATCCTCTCTTTCCATGTTTTTCCAAGATCATTGAGCTCATTTCTTCTAGCACAAAACCATATACCACAATTTGTTCAGCCATTCCCCAACTGATAAACATCCCTACAATTTCCAGTTCTTTGCCATCACAAAGAGAGATGCTAGAAATACTTTAGAACATAAAGGTTCTCTTCCTTTTCCCCTAATCATCTTTGGAAATAGACCTAGTAGTGGTATGGTTGAATCAAAGGGTTAAAGTAGTTTAATAATTCTTGGGGCATAATTCCAGTTTGCTCTCCAAAACGGTTGGATCAGTTCTCAATTCCACCAACAAATGCACACACACACACACACACACACACACACCCACATATAATTTATATTCATATGTGTGTATATACACGTATGTGTATGCTTATGTGTTTGTGTGTATTTCTGAGCAGATGCAGATTGAATTAAACTCTCTTCCTAAGTAAGTAAAGAGTCTACTTTCCAAAGAAAGCTTTGGTGTTCCAAAGAGAGACAAGATGTTTGAAGGACAGATATATGAGGTAAATAACAACATAAGCACCAGGATGCTACTAAACAGGTTTGTAGTGTTTTAATAGCATTCTTTTCTGAATAAGATCTCTCCTTCACAGATTAGTCTAGTACTCTGTATATAGTAGGTGCTCAATCAATGTTTGTTATTGGTTGCATACCACATATGCCTACTATATATTTTTGTCTTTTTGGGGGGGAGGGGTGAAAGCAGGGCAATTGGGGTTAAGTGACTTGCCCAAGGTCACACAGCTAGTAAGGGTAACTAGTAACTCAGGTCATCCTGACTCCAGGGCAACGTGCCACCTAGCTGCCCCATGCCTATTATATTTCAAGAAAAAAAATAGATCAAAATCAAGTAATTAGCTTTGAGATGACCCAATCAACTAAAAATATGCATAAATGAGATATTAATATTAACCAAAGAACCCCTGTGACTTCATTGGAAAGAAATTGTACTATGCTAGTTGGTGCTTGGAGGATATTTGGATTAAAATGTTTTTAGATGGTTTCTCTGCTCAAGCTTAGAGGACAAGAAAATTCTAATCTAACAAACACTCAAAGATATTTATGGGTTTTGCCCCTAACAAGTTCCCAATTTTTAAATAACTGTTGAGGCCTGTAAATGGAAAAATACTTTTAAGTAGTTTTAAAGTGCTTAAAAAATTGTCCATCTCTGCATGATATAAGCCTTGAAGTTTTCTAACAGTTCAATCACATATATTTTGACATAAATTGTCTGGGAGGGAAGATAGAGACCAAGACAAAGGAGAGGAAGAGGAGAGAATGGAACAAGATGAAGAATTGAATCAAAGAAATAAGTTTTGTATGTCTATGACCGCTTTCCTCAGAATTTTATTTAATTTCATAAACTGGTATGGGAAGGTAGAATTATGCCTATGATAAAAAATTAACAAGAACCATTTCCTCATCCTTGCAGTTCTAAAACCTACAATCCTAAGAAATAATGAGGATGCATTATGGATGCATATACCAGGAAGGAGGGTGGGGTGGGTACATGGATTATTCATCCTAACTCATAAATTTGTGAGCTTCTATCCAGGAGAGCAATGCATTTCGTATCTCTAACTTTTACTATCTGAAACATGTCTGTCCTGTAGAACAGTGTCAAGCACAGGCTGCAGCAGGAACCATATTAAAATGTAATTGAAAAATATTTAATAAAGTAAATGGAAATACAAAAAAACATAGATAACTTAGATAACATTTGTACTTTCAGGGATCTTTATGTAAGATTTAGTGGCTCCTGTTTCTATCTGACTTTTCTGGGGATGTGGTTGTTAAACAATTACCAGGAGAGATAAAATCTATTGATTAAATATATATATTTATTTATTTGTTTTGAATTTTGGAGGGCAGTTGGGATTAAATGACTTGCCCAAGGTCACATGGCTAGTAAGTGTTAAGTGTCTGAGATCACATTTGAACTCAGGTCCTCCTGACTTCAGGGCTAGAACTCTATTCACTGCACCACCTAGCCACCCCTGATTAAATATATTTAATGTATATTTTTAAGCTGCTGAGATATATTTTGTTACGTGCATTCTTGCTATGCTATTGTTTCTTTACTGTAAATGAAGTTGTAATATGTATGCTGGCATACAATACTTGGTATATACCACTGAGATGTGATTCCTTGGCATGTACTATTGCTATATATATAATGTGACACATGCACTGAGCCTAATACAAAGCTATGATCTATGTGCTCTATGATTATATATGGCAAAGGCACGTGCTTAAGGTACACTCCTATACTTTGCACTGAACTGATGGTAACATGGAACTATGTAAAATGCTAAGGTCCAGCACAACAGATACCCTAGTACGTCTGCACATAGAATTGACTGACTTGGTTTCCTTGCTCTCCAGGGGAGTCTCGGAAGTTTTTTTCTAGCACTACAATTCAAAAAAGTCAATTACATGGTGCTCAGTTTTCCTTGTAATCCAATTCTCACAGTCTTACACTGCTGCTGGAAAAAACCGTATCTTTGATTCTACAGACCTTTGTCAGCATGATATTTTCTCTGATTTTTAGTATGCTGTCCAGATTTGCAGAGGGGAGTAAAGAGGTATATAATATATAATGTAAGTCAGGTATGGGATAGGTATTTACTTCCTACACTCAAAAGATATGCTAAGGAATACATGAAATTCATAGTTCACATTAACAGAACAACTTGAAACAAGATTCAGTCTCTTAACTAATAACTATTATTCTGCTTTGTTAGGAGACTGATACTTAAACATCATGAGAAAATAAAGCATTTGCAAAACTGATGTATCTCCAGTCTGCACTGTCCAAACATCTGCTGGTCCATGTCTTTTGGTCAAACAAGAAAGGTTTGGGCCTCCAATTGCTGTTTGTCTTCTCCATGGCTGCTGGGATAGTTGTCAGGGACTCCTCCCTCTGTAACCCATCATCTCTGATCTAAAGGACCCAGCTCCTTCAGATTTCTCAAACTCACAGGGCCATCTCCAAGCCTATATACATCCATCTGAGACTTGACACTTCTTCATTTAAGACCAGGAAAAAACAAACACAAAAGAGGAAGTCCAAACCCAAACCTAGACTCATCTGAGCAAGACATGTCCTTTAGATTTCAAATTTTGAATTTCATTCAATTGGAAATAGGAAGGCCTGAAGTTGTTTTTTAGTAGTAGGGTGTATTATGTTAACTACAGCAGACTGGCAAACCTACCAGAAAAGTAGAAATGTAGTGGTCTTTTTTGAGCACAAATGCTATCCTCATGGTTTCATGGAGGCCAGAATAGGGCAAGTTACCTATTATATGAAGCAGTTCAAAATATCCCTGACATAATTCACAGTTCAAAAAGAAAAGAGTTCTTAAAATACAAACCCTTTAGTTTTGACTCACCCATGGCTGGAAGTAGTCCCCCAAACTCCCACATAGTCACCCGGAAATGTAAAAGATGACTTTGTGTATGTTCTATGGTTTGGCCCTTTTTACACTACTAACTTGGGACATGTTTGAAAAGTGGATTATATGAGTGGTATTTATAAAGGGCCCAGTGACATGTAAAAACAATATTCCCTTCACAGGATTTTCTAAGATTAGTACGAAATTTTCCTCAAAAGAAAACCATTCAATGTGTTTATCATTATTTTTTTCTCATCACTGGAGAAGAGAAAAATGTGAGACACACACACACATACACATACACACATACCCTAGCCAAATTTGCAGGTAAGTTTTACCTGTCAGTAGAGGGAGTATTCATACTAACAAAAACACAGACACTAAAAGTATTGGAGTATCAGGGGAAAATATCACAAATTAATATAGGTCCAAAGGCCTATAGATCATGCTACACCTATAGTAAATTAATCAGGCTATGAATAAATCAGTATTTCAGCATTTTTACTGCAAAGCTTCCTTTTGTTGATTTTCTCTGCTCAAAAATGGATCAGATTAAATGTCACTGATAATTGTGAGAAAGGTTAGTAAAAAGAATGAGTAAACTTGATATTTTGGTGAGCTGGCAAGTTATATAAAATTTGTAAGTCTAAAAAAGCACAATAAATGAAATTTTTCACATCTGTAGGCAACAGGTTATTTAAAAATTTTAACTACACTTAGTTTTTGCCATCAATTGTCCATGGGTGCTTATGAAATAAAGTCCAGAAAAGGGGTCCTTTGAGGGCAGAGTAAGCACCTGTGGACTCAATTTCCTCAGTTACATAATGGAGGGGTTGGAGAATATTTGTAACAGGCAACACTGCTGTCATAGAAAAAAAAAATTGTGTAGTGGCTAAGCAAGTCATTGTACATGAATGTAATGGAATATTACTGGGATATAAAGTACAATAAACATGAAGAATTCAGAAAAACATAGGAAGACTTACATTAACTGATGAATAGTGAAGTAAGTACAGCTAGGGAAATAATATACACAATGATGACCACAATGTAAATGAAAAGAACAAAAAAGTAAAAAAAATGAAAACTATGCAATTATAATGACCAAACTTGACCCCAAAAAAGACAAAAGAAAATGCAACTGCTTTCTTTGCAGAGGTAGGGAACTATCAGTATTACATATACTATCACACTCAGTTGAAGCACTAGTCAGTTTTACCTTAACTATTTTTTTTAATCTTCTTGGTTATAAGGAGTGGCTCACTGGGTAGGGAAATAATGGTATAAAATCAAATTTGGAAATAATGATATAAAAACCAAAGAAATCAATAAAATTTTCAAATTGAATTTGAAAAAATGACTAAGTAATATCAAAGATTCCTGAGGTAACTTCTAGGCCTAAATTCTGTGATTCTGTGATTTGATATATAAGGATCTTATCTCATCTCAAACTCTGTTCTCAATATATTGAGACACTTTTTAATTGATTTTAATGTCTCCATAATCACAATCTGTGTAATGGCTTAATCACTGAATTAAAGATAATAGAAAAGTAGTTCAAAGTCATTGTGTGGTATTAGTCTGAAAAGTATGAGATTTTAATTAAGAACAAAACCCTCTTTTCGAGAACAGGATTAGGTGAAAGAGTATTCCAATTATGGCTTCATTAAAGTATGATGGTTTGGCGGGCTAAGAATTTCCTAAGAAAATTATTCAATCTTTTACTGCCCATGAGAAAACTGGGGTTTTTATTTTCTTTGTAACCAAACTTTCTTCTGCCACACTATTTGTCATTAAAGAAGATCTTTTTGGTCTTTTTCCAAAAATATAGTTGCCACTGTACTAGGTTAAAATATAGTCTTAGGCTATTTTGTGAACAAAAAGTAAGAACAACAAGTGGGAACAAAATGTGATTGGGTAGAGAGCCCTATAAAACTACTGATCTTTCCTTCCATTAAGAGGCCCCAGATCTGTACTCAAATAAACTGGTTCTCTATGTACAAAATGAATAAGGCATAGGACAGCCATTTATTTCTACCATCACAGAAGAAATATAAGACTCATAAGTACACACTAGCAAATACTTAAGGAATGGTACAAAAATTTAAGACATTAGTAGGTAATTCACTTTCACCCCAGATCTGCTGTCCTAGCAATCCTCTCTTCAAGCAAACTGAGGCATGGCCTGCATGCACCATCTTGGTGATGGCTATTTTCTTCAGGAAAAGTGTTGTCATTTCCTTGCCAGGCACATCCAACATTTCAGTACCTTTATCCAAAGAAAAATTATTTTTTGACTCTGCCATTTTGACCCATGTATTTGACTACAGAAACTAATGGAACTGTTAGCATACCAAATTTTACCTTGCCTGAACTTTAATCACAGAGATCTTTTTTCCATCACCAGCTTTTCTGACCATTTGAAAAACTTGACTAATTTTTTCCCCTAATGCATTTTTATTATCATTTTTGCCCAAGGATATACCCTTAGAGCCTTAGTTCCCCTTAATGTTCTCAGTCCTTGAAGCCTCTGTAGGATCAAAATACCTTGTATCCAGGATTGGTAGTTTAGGTATTATCATCTTAATTTCACAGATAAGGAACTTAGTGTCATAAAGGTTAAGTGGCTTACCAAAGGTCAGACATCTAGAAAATAGTGACTAGGACTCTAATCTTCTGATGCAATGATGATTCAAGGAGTTTTTGCTAAAAATTCTTTAATGTGATGACTTACCTGATGAGGAAGAGTAAATAATTACCCAACAGTGTTACATATGTTTTTCCCCAGTGACAGCCAGCAAGTGCTTTGTTTGAAGTATTATAGGTTTCTTGCCTCAGTGATTTGAAATCATCATGAAATCATGAGCACAATGATTTTGGTGTTCGTGAAGCAAATACATCAAATTCTGATTGTTTTTAAGTATTACATGTTCTTGCAGTTTCTCAATCTGTCATCAAATTGTTTCCAAACCACCATGTGCATTTAACATATGAGCACAAACCAGTTCTCAATAGAGGGTCAGGAACATGTGCATACCTTCATTTGCATTCTGTTTTCTCTCTGTTTCTCTATAAAAAGATTTCATTAGTTTTGTGATCACATTTGCACTATCACAACACAAATATCAGGCTGTTTGAAAACCATGATCCCCAAACATGTGTGTTATAAGTCATCTTGAAACCATCGTGGACCATCAAAAAAGTTCTGCAGAACCAAACCTTACACTACCTCTCATTGTAATATTAAGGTACTTTAAATTTATCTTCTGTTTATGTTGCTATTCTTTCATCTAGTAGATTGCTTTTCAAATGAACTGGTTAGCAACACAGTCTAGCAGCATTTCTGTAAAAGTATAGTACATGTGCCAGTGGTAAAAGAAAAGGAAGTCATGTCTAAAGTGATTCTTTCCCTACAGATATTAGTTTTTATATAAATGTTATTATAGGCAAATATATTCAATACAATTTTAAGTACATTTTTCATTTAGTGCAGCTCTTATCAAACAGTAGAAAAGCAAATACTTTATATCATAACTAGTTATTCATTTTTGTCAATTAGTTGTCTAAAATTTTTTTATTCCATCTCTCAGAAAGAAAGTTAGTAAAATTCTTATATCATTTTCTACCACACAGTTATGTGAATGTTCAAATCAAAATACAGAAACAAACTATTTAGAACCAGACATAAAATGGTATATGTCTGGTGTTGAGTCAAATATTGCAAGCCTTTTTTCAAATAAAAAAGACCAACACTGAAATTAAATCTTATATAATTATTATATTATGTTAAACATCTTCCAAATTGTAGCTTATTTCATTTAAAAACGTTGCTTATGTTCAATCAAACTTGTAAAATAAAGAAATTTGATATGAAAGTTTTTAATTAATATGAAATTTAATATTTAATTGTTTGATTACTTCTTTTGATTTAATTCTTGCAGAATGCCACATATAAAATAACATTATTAGTCTATAATTAGTTTTATGCTTTTATAGAGTTTTCATATATACATAAGATAAAATTTTATATTTTATAATTATGTATTATAAAATTTAATTTGGAACTTTTTTGCCAATTTATCATAAGCTGCCACATAGTTATTATAAGTACTTAATAATTATAAAATAATATTATGAGTGGTATATTAAATAATCCTGGGGGTTTTAAATGCTTTTTGTTGCTGTTGAAAGGGTTTTCAGAACAGATAGTGAATATTTTTTTTAAAAAAACATTGGTAGCTATGAGTCTAGTGTTTAAAGCCTAGAGCTACAAAGACTAGCTGTCATCTGTGGACATCTGGTTTTAATTTTTTTTCAATATTTCTCAACATTGTAACATGTGGGGAAAAAAATTTAATCATTCAGTTATTGGTGTAAAAAAGGTAAAAATATCTTCCTTGTCTGCTGCAACAATTGCTACGTAGATAGTAATGGGATTTAGCAAGTGCTGGTAAACTAACTTCCTCTAGGCCTTCCAAACATGCTACCAGGGAGCTGGAATGAGAAGGGGCAAAGGGGAACAAAAACAATTTTCATTGGTTGCTTCTGCCTTTGCCACAAAATGCCCTAAACACGTTTGTCCTCTTTTCACAATTTTCCTAAGGGCTACAACAAAAAGTCATTCGATAACTAAAGTGAGTTTTCATTTTTCATAAGCAGTGTTTACCTATAATGTGCCCATTACTCTCAGTCAGCAAGCATTTATTAAATACCTAAAGTATGCCAGGAATTTAGCCAAATGTTGAGAACATAGGTACAAAGAATGAAACCATCCCTACTCATAAGGCATTTACTTTCTAATGGAGGAGACAAGAAGCACATATAAAATATAAATAGCATAAATATAAAGTGAATAAATCTAAATAGATACAAAGTCACAGTAGGGAGGGCACTAACAGTTGGAAAGATTCAAGAGGCTACTACGTTCCCTCACACTCATTCTGTCTGAACATATATGGTGCTGATAGTTTCTACAATATAAAATGGGTAACATTTTTGTTTGTGTTTCTGAAATAAAGCATTTTTTGCAGGCTTAAACTCATCTTAATGACTGGTCCACCATTAGACACAGGCAATGGGGTCATTGATGAATGTCCCTCTGTTCTTAGTATGGGGGAGCAATTCTCTTTAAATTTCTATAATTTTTATAAGCTATTCATCCCAGGTTCACAGAGTCAACTTGACCCTCAGTAGGAAAAAACCTGATTCTAGTGTTTTCTCTTCTGGTCTCCCAACTTCTACTTCTATCAGCCATGGTTATGACAAATAAAGCCACCTGCTAGTGACACTGGACAAGTCACCATCTCTCAGTGTTCCAGAAAGCTCTCTAAGACCATAAGTAGCAAAGATGGTCATGATCTATTGGTAGAGGAATTTTCCTCATCTTATATCAGTGAAATAACAGGTCCCATTACTATCCTTACCTCATTCAATTAATTGACAAGCATTATTATTAACAGCATATTTCTTTTGTATCTATATTAAGTATAAAATCTATACTAGCTCCCTACCTTCTCTACTAAAAATACAAATATCTTGTTCTTCTATCATGAAAAACATACATCCTCTCACTGACCCCATCTAACTGCTTTGGAATGATTTATCGTCTCTGATCCTTTGATAGATCTCTGAAATTATTGATGTGAACACTCACACCAGTGGTTCAAAGTATTGATTATTTGTGCCTTTTCATACTGTGAGACTTTTTTTTACATCCTCTTAGATCCTACATGGAGTTCTACCCAACATGGTAGAGAATTCTTCTAGATCCCTTGACCTTGTGTAAAGACTAGGAAAGCATGTGGACTATGTCCTCAACAGAATGACAGAACCACCATGTATATTATTGTATATCTGACTTCCCTGGCTTCCTTTAAATCAACCAAAATTAAACCTTCTACAGGGAGCCTTGAATCCCTAAATTTCAGTGCCTTCCTTTTGTTTATTATTTCCTATTTATGCCGTATATAGCTTGCTTTGTATAAATTTGTTTGCATGTTGTCTCCTCCATTAGATTGTAAGCTTCATGAGGGCAGGGACTGTCTCTAGCCTCCTTTTGTGCCACTAGTTCTTAGCACAGTGCCTGTCACATAATAGGCTTTAATAAATATTTGTTAATTGATGATCTCTTTGATGATAAACTTTACACCCATATGTTGGCAAGATACTGTGGTCCACCGAATCAAAAGACATCAACCCCATACCATTTTACCATTTTTACCTAGAGGTATAGGATGTGTTCAGGGAACACTAGTACCTCTGGTCTGATGGCTACCGAGCCATTTCCAGGGCTGCTTTCCACCTTTGAACTCTCCCCTGTGGCTCCAAGAATCTGTAGAATGCACAGCTGCCACACCCCAATAAACCATGTGGGCAGAGGGCTTAACCAGGTCGAGCGTAACTGAGGGATGTCTACCCCAAGCATGTGAAGACTTTCCCTGGTAGAATGGGAGGATGAGAACAATTTGTTCCAACAGCCATGAAGGCAGTTGAATCAGGTGCTTGGTTAGACATCAAAGACACTAAGGCCATCCATTGCATCTTGGGCCCTCACCAACTGTCTTGATTCTGTCCTGCCACTGGACTGTGGTGACTCTGGAGGAGAGAATGAGGCTGATGACATTGTATAACTCTGCCTCACTTTAATCCAATTTACACACAAATCAAAGGACATCACCCATACCATGGTCCACTTATATCCAATAATTCTTCAATGCCCCTGGATGACCTACAATTTTAATTCTCCAGAGACTGTGGTATTACATTCAACTTCACTAGAAAAATATGGATACTAAAAAAGATGGTCCTTTGTTTCAGGGAGAAATTTAGGGTTATTAAACATACTGAGCAATTTCCCAAAGATAATCCAACCTACCCTTCTATTCAATCCTGGGTCCAGCTCAACTTGCCCAAGGTCACAGGGCTCATAAGTGTTAAGCGTCTGAGGCGGGATTTGAACTCAGGTCCTCCTGACTCCAGGGCTGGTGCTCTATTCACTGCACCACCTAGCCACTCCCAGTAGGTATAATCTTTATCCCCATTTTACAAATGAGGAAACTAAGACTGAGAGACCTTGTGACTTGCCCCAAGACACATAGCTAGGAAGTGCCTGAGGTGAGATTTGAACCTGGGTCTTCCTGACTCCAACTCCAGCACTCTCTCCACTGTGATACACACACACACACACACACACACATACATACATATATATATATATATATATATATATATATATATATATATGTA
>NW_027185715.1:14737842-14749393 GCF_028583685.1 Petaurus breviceps papuanus
ACACACACACACACACACATACACACACACACACACACATATATACATATATATATATACTGATTGTTCAGTTTACATTTTAGTAATAACTCTCTCATATTGCACTTTTAAGGAAGCACTTTAGTAGTAATAGTTAATATTTACTTAGTGTTTACTATGTACCAGGCACAGTGCTAAACACTTGAAAAATTATAATCTCATTTGATTCTCACAACAAACTTGGGAGGTGGGTGCTATTACTAACCTCTTTTAACAGTTGAGGTATGGGTAGCTACCTGCAATGGATAGAGTGCCAAGCCTAGAGTCAGAAAGACTCATCTTCCTGAGCTCAAATCTGACCTGAGACACTTACTAGCTGTGTGACCCTGGCCAAGTCACTTAGTCTTGTCTGTCTCAGTTTCCTTATCTGTAATATGTCTGGAGAAGGAAATAGAAAACCACTCTAGTGTCTTTGCGAAGAAAACACAAAATGGAGTCAGGAGGAATTGGACATGACTGAACGATAGTTGAGGAAACAGAGGCAGAGAGATTAAAATGACTTCCCCAGAGTCACACATCTAAGAAGTGTCTGAGGTTAGATTTGAATCTAGATCTCCTTGACTCCAATTCTAGGACTCTATCCACTGTAAAATACATATAACAATGGACCAACTCACTTAATAATAATAGCTGGCTTTTATATTGGACTTTTACAAGTGCTTTACAAACATGATTCCATTGTATCTTAACAACTTTTTATCCTGAAGGACTCCATCTTATAGGTATGACAAGTATCATTTCCATTTTACAGAGAAGGAAACTAAGATTAAGACAGACAATTTGCCTCACCAAAAAAAAAAAAAGTGTGAGAGGTAGACGTCTAAACCTGTATTTTCTGAATTTTTGTTCATTTCCTTACAGCCTTTATCATTTTTGACAGCAATTTCCTGTCCCTTTTTTAAAAAATATTGTTCTACTTTGCACACTTCCTCCATGTTGAAAAAGGGGCGACTCTCATTGAAACAATCAAGAAACATGTCTCTCTTCAGCTCTAACCCCAAACAATTAACCAACGATGGGAGTAAGGTTCCCTGATACTTGCATTATTAACCATTTTTGGCTAAGTATTTTGATGATGATGCAACTGCAGGTGAACTTTTTTAAATCAATGCTCTGTCTAGACTTTGAAATAGGAAAAACAACTAAAATAAAAATGAATTTTCTTTCCACATTTTAGTGTAGAAAACATAGTCTGTGGTTTGCCCAATTCTTTGTGTACCGTTAGAACTCTCTGGCAATCACACCCATAGGCTGCAATTTTCCTTGCTGCAGACTCAGTGTTCAGGGTAAGAATTTGGTTTCCTTAGTATTTGATTTTGATTTTACTGAAACTTATGTGGTTAAAAACATTCTCAAACAAATAAGCATGTGACCTTTAGGAGACTGTAGTTGATTTCAGAGGAAAGTAAAATCTTACAAGAATAAAGCCTTGTTTCTCAGCTGCTGTCACTTATTACACACTCCTGGACCTGCGAGACTCTGTCTGCTTTCCCTGTTTATTCCATATTCTCCTCCTTCTCCCCTTCCATCTCCATTCCCTATTACAAGGCAGGGCTAAACCCCTGAGACACCCCACCGAACATGTTCACCGGATGAAAGCCAGGAAACACTTTTTTTCTGACTTTCCAATCATGCCTTGCTCAAGCCCGTACCCATGATGCAATAGCACAATAATGCTACTGAGTGTTTGGGCAGGATTTTAGATTTTTTTCTGTCTTCTCATTTAATCCTCACAGCAAGAAATGGGAATCTAGGGGAAACACAAGGCATCATTTAAGAAGTTCCCAGAGAGAGCCTCACAAAACTACTTATTCTGAACCTTCTTTGATACTTTGATGGATCTGGGGTCTCTCATTGATGAAACTCTAGTGTCCTCCTATAAATCTGGCACCAGGAGCAGAGGGTCTTCTCCTAGACCTCTTAATTTTGTGTGGATACCAGCAAGTCATATGACTAATACTTCTCTCTATTTGATTGGTCTATATTTTTTTCCTTTCTATCATTTTCTTGATTTTCTTTATACACTTTTAGACTTTATAGACTTTTTTTTTCTTTTTGGAGGGGGGAAGGCAGGACAATTGGGGTCAAGTGATTTGCCCAAGGTCACACAGATAGTAAGTGTCTGAGGCCGGATTTGAACTCAGGTCTTCCTGACTCTAGGGCCAGTGCTCTATTCACTGTGCCACCTAGCCACCCCTATAGACATTTTCTTTACAGACTTCTGGACAAGTACTCATAAGCAATGTGTTGAAAACCCAGCCAAGCTGACTATGAAATATGGCATTGTCCTTAAATCAAAGACTCTTAACTATTTTTATGTAAAGGACAGGTTTAGAAGTCTAGTGAAGTCTATGGGACCTCTTCTTAGAATAATCTTTTTTGATGGATAAAATTAAATCAGTAGATTAGAAAGAAAACCAATTATATTAAAACATAATTATTAAAATATTTTTAAAGTTCACAAGTCCCAAATTAGGAACCTCTGCCTCAGTGTAATCCTTACTTTCTTTAGACACAGTAATCCATAAATTAAAGTTAAATCAGAAAATGGGGGGTAAAATTGAAAGGCAGAATAAATGTCTTTCTGATTTTCAAATCCATCATCCACCCAAGGCGAGAACAAGTTGCTATAGCAGAGATGTAACAAGATCTGAGGCATCTCGGGACACTTTGGTATATTGTGGCTATCCTGTTGTATAGTAAAGGGACTTCCCTGTTCTTCTCTGTCTTATCTCGATGTCTCCTTGTACATGCCATCCACAAGCCCTTCCAACTCTGAGGTTCAAAAGCGATTTTTCTGGTTCATCGTAATAGATCTGAGTCACAGATGCCAAAGGTATTTGGTAGGAAGTGAAAACTTTAGTGAATCATTTGGCTATTTAAGGTGTATCTTGATAACCAACTGGCTTCATCTTTTTTTCCCTTGAATTGACTGACTTTTTTTTCTCTGAATTGATAGCTTTGTTTGTTACAGGAACACAGTCACAGAATCACAGCATTTCAGATACAGAAGGAATCTCAGTGCCCAGCTAGTCTGATACCTCGCCCCAAAGGAATTCCCATTATGATACACCCAGCAAGTCATTATCCAACCTCTTCTGGTAGACCTAAAAGGAGAGGGTAATTCAACCTATTTCGTTTTTGGACAGCTCTGATTGTTAATAAGTTTTTCCTGATCTCAAGCCTAAATCTTTCTCTTTACAAAAGCTACACATTGCTACTGAGTAGGTAGGTATTACACTGGATAAAGCCTCAGGCTTGGAAACAGGATTCAAATATGACCTCACACATTTACTATTTCTGTGACCCTGGGCAAGTCACTTAGCCCTGCTTGCCTCAGTTTCCTTATCTGTAAAATGAGCTGGAGAAGGAAATGGCAAACTACCCCAGTTATGTGGCCCTGGGCAAGTCACTTAATCCTACTTGCCTCAGTTTCCTTATCTGTAAAATGAGCTGGAGAAGGAGATGGCAAAACACTCCAGTATCTCTGTCAAGAAAATCCAAATGGGGGTACAAAGAGTCAGTCAGATGCATCTCAAGCAACAACAATAACAACAAAAAACAAAGACAACAAAGGTCTAGAGGCTACACCAAGGTGGTGACCATGTGAGTGGCGAAACTGGGACCTAGAGGAGGGATGGCAACTGACTGGATATGTCAGGTGAGACAGAGGGAGAAGTTGAGGGATGATTTCAAACTTGTGAACCTTGGTGGATAAACCTGGAAGGATGGTGGTGCCCTCAACAGTAACAGGTATGTTTAAAGGAGGGGTTATATCCAAGGTACATCACCTACTTCCCATATCTAGCTCCCTAAAAAGCCCTGGGGAGGGGAGGCTAGGTGGCACAGTGAATAGAGCATTGGCCCTGGAGTCAGGAGGACCTGAGTTCAAATCTGAATTCAGACACTTAACACAAAAACTAGCCGTGTGACCTTGGGCAAGTCACTTAACTCCAATTGCCCTTCCAAAAAAAAAGCCCTGGGGAGGTGCTGATTTGATATGCCTTTTCTCCAAGCCTTGGTGCAATGGGAGAGACCCAGAGAGTCTCTACTAAGGGGACATGAGCAGCACTTTCTTTTGCTTCTATACCCCTAAAGCAGAAAGCCTTCTATTACAGTGCACTAACCACATTAAGGGAAACAGGATAGTTGAACTATGAGTGTAAGAACAATAGCTGCTGCTTATTTAACTTTAGTGTCAGGCTTTCTCCCACTCTAAGGTTGCATGTAGTCAGGCAGCTCATCAAAGTAGACACAGCCCTATGGTTTTGCTTATTAAACTTAATTGAATTGAATCTGTTTGCCTGAGTGACTTTCTCCACAAGTCTGTGTTTTTGTTCCCCTGTGCTGCATGTACTTGAGAAAAGTCTCATCCATTGGACTGTGCTGTAAATTGCCTGAGGTCTAAGGCATAGAATTGACTAAAGGCCTGGGCAAAGATGACCTTATGTCACAAGGTTGGTAACAGCAAAATCCTTATGGGTTCTTCCCCAATTATTTTAGGCATGTTAGGATCAGGGGTCACTGACTGTCAGTGTTCATGCTAGTGAGGCATCTGACACTTAATTGTCTGAAGAATGGTTGAAGGGACTGAGGTTGCCTGAAGGAGAGAAGATTCAGAGGAGAGATGATTGCTGTCTTCTTGTATTTGAAGGGCTGTCATATGGAAGAGAGATTAGATTTGTTTCGTTTGTTCCCAGGGAGAAGAACTGGAAACAATGGCTCAGTTGTGTCTGATTCTCCATGGCCCCATTTGGTTTTTCCCAGCAAAGATACTGAAGTGATTTGCCATTTCCTTCTCCAGCTCATTTTACAGATGAGGAAAGTGTGGCAAACAGGGTTAAGGGACTTGACCAGAGTCACACAGCTAGTAAGTGTCTGAGGCCAGATTTGAACTCAAGAAGTGTGTCTTCCTGACTTCAGGTTCAATACTCTATCCATTGTGCCAATTAGATGCACTAGGACTAGAGTTTATTCTTGTTCCTCTATGTGGTTACCCTCACCTGGACTCTTTGAATAGCCTTCTTTTTGGTCTCCCAGTCTCAAGCCTTTCCCTACTCCCATCTATGTTCCACAATGCCATCAAAGTGATTTTCTTACAGCACAAATCTGATCATGTCATTTCCCTCCCCTCCCCCCACTCAATGAACTCCAGTGCCCCCTATACTTCTAGAATCAAATATAAACTCATCTGTAAGGCATCTGAAGATTCACAGCCTGACCCCTTCCTACATCTCTAGACTTCTTACCCTTGATCCTCTTCCTAGAGGAAGCCAGGTAGCATAAAGCATAGTGTTGAATGTGGAGTCAGGAAGACCTGAGTTCAAATCTAGCTTCAGACACTTTGTGCTGCTGTTACCCATACTTAGAATGCACTCCTTCCTCAACTCTACTCTTGGAATTTCTGGTTTCCTTTAAGACACAGTTTATATGTTTCATAGAGTTAGAACTGTAGAGTATATAAGAGATCAATTCCTACCTTCTCATTTTACAGACAAGGAAACTAAGACTGAGAAAGTGACTTGTCCAGGGTCAAATGGCTAGTGGATTGAGGTCAGATCTTCCTGACTCTCAGCCTAGCATTCTACCCACTGGGCCATCTAGATGCCTGTTTCATATGTATTATATAGATACATATATTTGTATATATTGTATCAGTCAGAATGTAAGTTCCTTGAGGACAGAAACTTTCACTTTTTCATTAGGACTTACAGTGGTCCATGGCACATAAGTAAGCACCTGAATCTCTGTGAATTGGTTGTTGCTTGACTCAGAGCTTGAATCAAAAGTGTGTTGCAAAAAAATTAAATGAGTACAGGATCAGCTGAATCTAGGAGGGGCAATACAGCTAGGCTACTTGGAGTAAATGATCTTTTGTTTTTCTCCCCATGTGTGGGGATGTTCTATAGGTATCTGTCAGTTCCAAGGTGCTGAATGATATTGGACATGAACTCATATACATTATACACCAAAATTGAGGAAGCAAATAATAATGGAAACTCTTTTATTTGCCTGAGATTGTCTATATATGAACTGAAAGAAAAGAATGAAGGAAGAAGGGAAGGAAGGAAGGAAGGAAGGAAGGAAGGAAGGAAGGAAGGAAGGAAGGAAGGAAGGAAGGAAGGAAGGAAGGAAGGAAGGAAGGAAGGAAGGGAAAGGAATATATTGAGCACTTATTATGTGCCAAATACTGTGCTAAGCACTATAGATACAATACAAACAGACGATAACTGCCTTCAGACAGCTCACATTCTTATACAGGAAGACAACATAACGTGGAATGGAAGCAAGGGATCTTGGAAGTTAAGGGGAAGTGAGTGAAATCATAGGGCAATTGGTTGGAAGTCCTTCCAGGAATTTTATTGTTGCTTGATTAGTATTTTTTGTAGTTTTCTTTTATTTATTTTTTCTATTTATTAATATTTTATTTTTTCCAATTACATGTAAAGATAGTTTTCATCATTCACTTTTTTTTTGCCTTATGGAGGGCAATTAGGGTTAAGTAACTTGCCTAAGGTTACATGGCTAGTATTTTTATGTGGGTGTTAAGTGTCTCAGGCCGGAACCGAACTCGGGTCCTCCCGACTCCAGGGCTGGGACTTTACTCACTGCGCCACCTAGCCACCCCTCATCATTCACTTTTATAAGATTTTGAGTTCCAAATTTCTTTCTCCCTCCCTCCCCTCCCTCCCACCTCCCCAAAGAAAGCAAGCAATCTAATATAGGCTACATATGTACAGTTATATTAAACATGTTTCCACATTAGTCATATTGTGAAAGAAGAATCAGAACAAAAGAGGAAAGCCACTAGAAAGGAAAAAAAAGAGTATGCTTCAATCTGCATTCAAACTCCATCATTCTTCCTCTGTATGTGACTAGCATTTTCCATCAGTCTTTTGGAATTGTCTTGGACCATTATATTGTTGAGAAGAGCTAAGAATCATAGTTAATCATCACACAATGTTGCTGTTGGTGTGTACAATCTTCTCCTGGCTCTGCTCACTTCACTCAGAATCAGTTCATGTAAGTCTTACCAGATTTTCCTGAAATGTGACTGCTCATCATTTCTTATAGAACAATAGTATTCTATTATATTCATATACCACAACTTGTTCAAGCATTCCCCAACTGATGGGTATCCCCTCAATTTCCAATTCTTTGCCAACACAAAAAGAGCTGCTATAAATATTTTTAAATATGAGTCCTTTTCCCTTTTTTATGATCTCTTTGGGATATAGACCTAGTAGTGGTATTACTGGATCGAAGGGTATGCACAGTTTTATAGTTCTTTGGGCATAGCTCCAAATTCATCTACAGAATGGTCAAATCACTTCACAAGTCCACCAACAATGCATTAGTGTTCCAATTTTCTCACATCTTCTCCAACATTTATCATTTTCCTTTTTTGTCTTATTAACCAAAGAGACAGGTGTGATGTTGTTATAGGAATATAAATTTTTAATATCTTCCCTGCCCCTAGGTTAAGTGCACTTGGAGGCTGTGGTGAGAGACTTGTTTTTCAGGAATGTCCACACCTTGGTGCTTTGTGAATGGGCAGTGGGTCAAGAGGCAGAGAGTCAGGTTACATTCTCTGAGCCAGGAGAAGGCTATATAATCCCTGATGGGAGGCTTTGCTTTGGGGCTCACTTTGAGAAGTGTTGTGTGATTTGACCAGGTGATACTCTGGGCAGCCGTTGAGAGCCCTCTGGCTTTGAAAAACCCAGATGTTGATGCTTCCCTCTCTGGTAACTGGGATTATATATGGATATAATGGTTGGACAGTTTGGAGGCCTGTCTGTTGAAATGTTCTTGTAACTTATGCTTGTAACCTCTGTATACTCTGAAGTTCAGGGTGCTGACCTTTGCCCCCTGAACTAGGTAAATGATATGTTTGATTGATTAAAGTAAGCTTGTTAACCCTTTTTGGGTTACTTTCCTTTAGAAAAGCAGATCTAAGAACCTGTGTTGGCAGCCACCCTGGGGATGCTGGGGTGTTTGCTGCTACATATGTGGTACCTCAAACTTGTTTTAATTTGCATTTCTCTAATCAATAGTGATTGAGAGCATTTTTTCATATGACTATAGATAGCTTTAATTTCTTCATCTGAAAACTGCCTGTTCATTTAGATTAGTATTTTAGAAGTAAAAAGGGGTAATGACCAGGCAAGATGCAGATTGGGCATGATAGAAAGATATCTAGCAAACATTTATATGGGTCTAAGACTGACTAGATATGGTGAACTCTCATCAATAAGAGGCACAGATCCTCTTGGAATCCCTGTTTGGAGGCTGAGCAGCAGCATAGCAGAAAGATAACCAGAATTGTACTGGATGGATTTCCTCCCAAATTCCCATCCTGAGGTAAAGGGGACCAGTGATGGGCACTTAAACTATGACATACAAAGTCAAATACTTTATGAGTCAGGTTTCTTCAGTCACATCTAATTCTGTTCTATTCATTAGACGAGGCCCAAGAAGATAATTGACAGACTTGAAGTGGTGAGCTGAAGATTTCCTAATGCTGAGCCTCAGCTCAGATTAGGTTAAAATTTGACTAAACAACATGAATAATTCTGATTGTGTTCTCCAAACCTGGGTTTGAAAAATAGTCATTCCAGCTCCTTTACCTTGAGATCATATGCTATCCTTCATGGATAAAGATGGTGATTCTTTTTTTTTCTTTTTTGCCTTTTGGAGGGCAATTGGGGTTAAGTAACTTGCCCAAGGTTACATGGCTAATTTTTTTGTGTTAAGTGTCTGAGACTGGAAATGAACTCAGGTCCTCCTGACTCTGGGGCTGGCGCTTTACTCACTGAGCCACCTAGCTGCCCCTTAAGAAATTTTATTTTTTTTTATTTTTTATTTTTGGAGGGCAATTGGGGTTAAGTAACTTGCCCAAGGTCACACAGATAGTTTTTGTGTTAAGTGTCTGAGGCCATACTTGAACTTAGGTCCTCCTGACTCCAGGGCCGGTGCTCTATTCACTGCACCACGTAGCCACCAAAGATGGTGATTCTTATCTAGGATACTAGAGTTGTAGATATATTATCGGATCCTGTATCTAAATAGGATCTTATTGGATCCCAGAATGATAGATCTAAAGTTAGAATGGACCCCAGAGATCCATTTCTCATTTTTAGGGCCCAGGGACATTAAGTGATGCCCAATGCCACAAAAACCATTGTTCATTTGCCATTTTTTTCACATGGTAAATAGTTAATAAGTATTTGATGAATATATATAAAAGGAAAACAAAATATGTTCTCTCCTTAAACTAGTCTCGTGAATTGGTTTTTCCTTAGAATGGAAATTAGTCACCCAACTCATCTGAACATTAGTCACTTCGAAAGAGAGATAAGGAAAGAGTATTAAAGTTATTCCTTCATATGTAATGAAATATGACCTGTAGAATTCTGATGATTTCCAGCCAAATCTATCAACAGGAGGCTTATTTATATTGTCCTCAAGGGATTTCAATTTTTTTTAGTGAGATTGATCTTTTACATTCTTCCTAACAAGATATTTACTTGAAGTTTAAATATCAAATAAATCCAAATACACTAAAATGTAAAGTAGCATTCCCTCTTCCCTACACCCCTCTCAGCAGATGTCTTCTTGCAAACCAGACCAGGGATTTGGTCCATCTTGCTGGCAGTCACATTGTCCAAAGAAGCAATAGAGGGGACTCTTCCTGCTGCTTCCACTCAACTCCAAACCCAAGTACCAATTTGTCAGACTCACAAGGTGGCCTCCAATCCTGAACATGTCCAACTTGGAAATTATGACCATTTGCCTAAGATCAAGAAATAACAAATGCAATAATAACCCCAAGTTCAAGATCAGGACATGTGATCATGGCAGCATGGAAGCTTGTAGATAAGATAAATTGTCCTTTACCCCACTCCTTAGTAGAAGAGCCCCAAAGCAGCCCTAAAGCCAAAAAATGGAAGAAAGAGGAAAATAAATGGAGCCCCTCCCCTTTTCAAAGATTCCCCAAGTCATCAGCTCTTCTGTTCTCAGTGGCCAGTGAGAACACTGTTTCATCATGGCCAAGCACAAATGCCTTTCAGCACTGAATCACACAAAGTTGGGATCCAGGTGGGAAGTTTTGAGCCTTCCTTGTTGAAGCAACAGTTACACTAAGAAAATAAAATTGGAAACCAATGGTATTCATCAATCTCAGCGTATTGGAAAGCATACAGATGAGGTATTCTTTAGGCATAATTCTGGAAGAGTAAATATGGCCTTTTGAGACTACTTAAATCAGACTACTAACAGGTGACTAGGTCAATCTTCTCATTCACAGGCATAATTAGGACCATCCCAGATTCCTTCATGGAGATGGTCTGTTGATTATTGACTTTTCATCTCTACGTACTATATATCCATCCATCAATCAATCCATTGACAAATATATATTAATCAACTACTATATGACAAATACTGAGCTAGGCCTTGGAAATTGAGACAAAAGAAAAATACTCCCTGTCCTCAATGGGCTTGTTATACTTGCTTGCTCTTCATTCTCAAAAAGGACCAATGACATCAAAAAGATGGTTTTAACTTGTGAATTAATTGGATTTAAGTGAGGTAGAATTATACAAAGTCATCAACCATGTTGTCTCCTCCAGAATCATCAGTCCAAGACAAAAGTCAGATGACTGGCAATGTTCCCAATGGTTTTACTCCTTCAATGGGGAAGCACTTACAGCCAGAAGGACCAGGAAAAGCATACTGCATCTCATGTTACTTGAGCTGAATCTTGAAGGAAATCATGAATTCTAAGAGACAAAAGTAAAGAGGGGGAGTATTCGAGAAATAGGAGACAGTCATTGCAAAAGTATGACAGGAAATGAACTGTTATGTGTTCAGAATACCAAGAAGGTAAGAATGAATGGACAAAGGAGTAATGTCGAGTAAATCTGGAAAGGTAAGCTAGAATTATATTGTTAAGGGTTTTAAATGCCAGAAGAGTCAGTATTTGATCCTACAGAAAATAAAGAACGACTGGAAGTTATTGAGAAGTGAGGTGATGTGATCGTAGTTGTATTTTAGGAAAAACCACTTTAGAAGACATATGAAAAAGACGTTTGGGGTCAGATTTTTAAGCACTTCAAAACCAAATAAGTTTATATTTAACCCTAGAAATAATAGGGAATGTTAGAGTTTATTGAACAGAAAAATTACATGGGATTATAAGACCCTGACTCAGTCCTGGCCAAGGGATCAGGTTTGGGATTGGGATGACATGAGACAATCATTAACCATCTAACACAACAAAAAGAAATTTATTTCTTTATGTTTAGCAAAGAATGCAACATTGATTCACTGGGGAAAGCTCCAATGACTCAATATTTGCATTGTGGCATATCCGGTCAGAAGTTTGTGTGTCAAGACTGAGGATCCTTCAACTCATGGACTGGGCTTTTGTACTTACATAACCAGGAAACTAGGGAAGGAAGGAAGGAAGAAGGAAGGAAGGAAGGAAGGAAGGAAGGAAGGAAGGAAGGAA
>NW_027185715.1:14754393-14767342 GCF_028583685.1 Petaurus breviceps papuanus
CAGGGTCTAACACTTGCCGCCACTAAGCAGGTCTCCCAATCCCTCTACACTTTGGCTGCTTCATCTGTCACATCATTGGTCTGTCCTGGAAGATCATCTGGCTTTAAATACAATGACCTTAGGTAGTGGGTTTGAATATTATTATCTCTGTTTTTGATATGAAGAAACTAAGGCTCTAAAATAAGTCATTTGCCCAAGGCCTCCTAGCCAGCAAGTATAAGAACCTGTTTCAAATCCAGATCTATGACTCTTTTCCCTTACCTCGTGCTTCTTCTATGTGAGATGGGAAACCAGGCAGACCTCAGGAATCCTTGGACCACCACAAAATCTGTCCAATAAGAGTCCTTGCCATGGTGTGTAAGAGGACAGATGCACAAGGGACTAAATTTGGGTAAGCCACTTAAATGTTTTGATCCCCAATTTTAAGATAATGACACTTCAGCCAATTTCTCTTTCATATTTTTCACATTCTATCTTACATTATTTTTATATGTACATTTCTCATCCCCTGTTCCTCCTCAACTATAAGCTAATTGTTTGTATTATTTCATTTTTGTATCACCAGCACCTAACAGTGTAGGTGTTACATGATTACGGCCTGGGTGTTATATGGTTAAGAAATGCTTGTTTAGGAGCAGCTAGGTGGTGCACCGGCCCTGGACTCAAGAGGACCTGAGTTCAAATCCAGCCTCAGACACTTGACACACTTACTAACTGTGTGACGTTGGGCAAGTCACTTAACCCCAATTGCCTTGCCTGCCCCCCTCCAAAAGGACCAAAAAAAAAAAGAAATGCTTGTTTAATTTTAAGTTTTTGACTTAACAACAAGGTTGTTGCAAGGATCAAAGGAGAGGATTATGTGGACATATAACCAAAAGGAATTATCAGTTTTAATATAAAACTCTATTTTAAAAAATAATCATCAGATTTCTAGTGATTGGATAACATGTCTCACTTTCAAAACTTGCCTTGAGGTTGAATGTTTCTTGGTAATATTGTTGATGAAAAAACTGGTTTGATGGGCTAGAGACTTAGCAACAAAATTTCAAAGTTGGAAAGGTCCTTGAATGTGAATTTGGTCCTCCCTAATGTCCTTAACAAGGGGTCATCCACCTAGCTCTTACTTGAAGACCTCCAGGGAGTGGCAAACCTATTACCTGTGTCAGCCCATGTCACTTTTGGACAGCTGTCATTAGTAGGAAGTTTTTCCTTATCTTAAACCTCAATTTGACTCTCTACAGCATCTGCCTTTTGTTCCTGACTCTTTGATCTAGAAGCAAGAAGTATAAATATACCTCTTCTTCCCTCCCACAGCCCTTCAAATACTTAGAGACATTTCTACACCTCCCCCTACATCTTCTAATCTTCCTTTTCTAGAATAAACATCCTAAATTCCTTTAGTCAGTCCTCCTGTGACATAATCTTGAGGTCCTTTCCCATACTGGTCTTGTTCTCATTACATTTATCCCTTCCACATCATGGGGTTATGAGAGCAACACTCCCATGATCCAGAAAATCCCCATGAATTCTTTTTTAAGCAATTGGGCTTAAGTAACTTGCTCAAGGTTACATGGCCAGGTGTTTCTGGGTGTGGTGCTAAGTATCTGAGCCCAAATTTGATCCCCAGGTCATCCCGACACTGGAGCCGGTGCTCTTACTCACCGAGCCACCTGGCCTTCCTTAAGCAATTGGGGTTAAGTAACTTGCTCAAGGTTACATGGCCAGGTGTTTCTGGATGGGTACTAAGTGTCTGAGCCCGAATTCGATCCCAGGTCATCCCGACTCTGGGGCCTCTGTTCTTACTCGCTGTGCTGCCTGGCAGCGCCCCATAAAAATTTTTGACCCTCCCTTCATACCAGAGAAGCAGTGTGTATATTTGCTGCATTAAAGGATAAAATGTTATTATACAATACCATACATATATTTTATGCATTTCTGAGTTTCTAAACTTTTTCTGTGTCATCTGCTGGACTTCACATGTTGTCTGTGGCTCCCTCAAAAAGTCCCAAAAAAATTCCCATTTAATTTCTTATGCTGATCATGATATATAGAAACTGCAATGGAGAAAGTTGCAATGTAGAAGGCACAATTGTAGTTCTGTATTTCAGCAATCATTAACAACAACAACCCATAAAATTTTAAATGAACACAAAAGGCCATATGGACAATGGACAAGGACTGGGATAGTTTTGTAATTAACTTATTCTGTAGACATTGAAAGCAAGAAAAACATTTATATGTTTCCAAAATAAGATGCATGTTACTAAGTGAGACAGGAGTCCATTTTTTTCTATTGCCAAGCTAATACAGAGATTTGAGTGCCCTATTGAGGTCTCTTCTTGGTGTACACCATGAATAACACCAGTGGAGAAAGAATCGTTCTTGCTATCAGCCCTATTTCCAAGTGTTATGAATGAAGATGGCGGTCCTGAAGCATACAAGGGTTTCTCTGATGTGGCTTTACATTACCTTGTTATCCTGTGGCAGCATCTTCAACTTTGATTCTTCATGTCAATCTGCAACTTAACCATCTATGAAACCTTGTCATGGGAAGACCAAATTCTCATTTTGTGTAACCATTGGCTGATAGGAATCTCCCGCTGTGCAGTTTTTCTTCATCAAGCAAAATATCTACCTGGGTTTAGGCAATATTCCTGAAACATCAAAATGGTCTCAATTCTTCCAATTTGATTCAATCAGTGGTTACATGCATAACCCCCAAGGCAATTAGTTTTTCCGTTGTTGATTCTACTATTAATTATCATACCCACTTACCATCTGTGTCCTACTATCAGGGGTATACTAGTGCCAGCTATTATGGGTTCAGAATTTTTCAATTTCCAGTGTGAGCATTTACATCTCGAAAATCAGCAAGCTACAAATCAGGGCTCGATTTACTTTTTTGTTGATTATCAAGACTCAAGAAAATGATGGACAAAGTGCTAATAATATGTAAGAAAGTTTTCAGAGAGTCAGTTGTTAGACACGTTACCTTTTCACATCACAACTGACATAATTCAGGATCTCAGCACCTCGTACCTGGACTATCACAATAACTTCTTAATTGATCTCACTGACTCTAGTCTCGTTCCTTTGATCTATTCTCCACACAACCTTGTAGAAGATATCTATTTCCAAACATATATTCTTAAAATACAAAGCTGAAAATATTACTTCCTACTGAAAGATTTTCAGTGCCTATGGGCAAACCTGGAATTAGCTAACTTTTTTTAAGAAATTTTTTTGGAAACTTAATTTTAATAGAATTAATTTCCTTTGTAATTCTATGAAATTTCATTTCATGCTTTTTTGAAGCATTCTTGTGAGAAGGACTTCCTAGGCTTTAGCAGACCACTAGAGGGGTCTATGATGAAGGCTAAGAACCCCCAACTTAGGATAACATACAAAATCCTCAGCAGTGGATTCGCCATTTGCCTGACTACCATTTGCCACTTGCTACCTGTGTGACTGTGGACAAATCAGACAACCCCTCTGAGTCTTAGTTTCCTTTCTATTTTTATTTATTTGTTTATTTATTATTTTTCTCTAGTTTTATTATTACTCCCTTTCACACACACTTTCCATTCCTACCAAACCTGCTAATTGCTCACGTTATTGAGGCTAATCTGTTGTGTCCGACTCTCTGTGATCTATCTCATTTAGGGTTTTCTTGGCAGAGGTACTAGGGTGGTTTGCCATTTCCTTCTCTAATTCATTTTATAAGGAAACTGAGGCAAACAAGGTTAAGTTACTTCTGCAGGGTCACACAATAAGCAAGCATCTGAGACCAGATTTTAACTCAGATCCTCCTGACTCCAGGACCAGTACTTTATTTATTTTATCACCTAGATGGCTCATACTATTCTCTGTACATGACATTTAATCTCACACCTACATACAAGTGTTCCCCTTCATCTGGAATCTATTCTTTCCTTACCTCCACATGGCAGAATTCCCAGCTGCCTTCCAAGCACAGCCCAAATGCCACCTCTTACATGCAGCCTTTCCTGATTTCTCTCAAACATTCTTGAAATTACTTTGTATATGCTATGTACATATGTGTATACACATACAAATATACACATGAATGTATATGCACATTTGTATATGTTTTTTATACTCTTACTTATGTCTATTTCCCAACCCCATCCCCTCCAGTGGACAGAAAGCTCCTAGATGACAGGGATGTATTTTGTTTTTGACTTTGTGTCCCTTAAGCCTATTACAATACTTTGTATGTAGCAGATGTTTAATAAAAAATGCATTTGTAGAATTGAATTAAAGTCACAAGATCCTGATATTCAAATGTAAATCAATTAATAAATATTTATTGAAAACCTATTATGCACCAGGCACCACAGTTGGCCCTTTAAAAAGATGAAAGTGAGACATTCCCTGCCTTCAAGAAGCTTACATTCCAGCAAACAGGAGAAATGAATACATACATATATACATGCATAAATGTGTGTATATGTGTATTATATATATATATATATATATTTATGTGTGTATGTACACACACACAGATACACATACAAATTGCCCCTTGGGGGGGAGTGAAGAAATGGGAAAGAGTCATGCAGAATGTGGTGCTTGAGCTAAGTTTTGAAAGAAACCAGGGCTTCCCAGAAAATGATGCTTATGATAACTCTACTTGCTGGCCTAAATGAGACATTCCAGCCCAAGGGGTCTGAAGTCCTCTCCACCTTGGGCTTGTGTTCCTCAGCATAGGGAGCTGAAGGGGACCTTGGAAATCTCCTAATCCAATCCCTTTGCTTTCCAAGTAAGCAACCTAAAGGCTAGTCTGACTAATGACTTGCCAAGTGTCACCCAAGCAATCAACAGAGGCACTAAAAGCTGTCTCCAAAATCAACATAAGTAATTTTCTTCTCTCTATGACATCACATTGCCACTCTTCTGTATTCCCTTGAGCCCTATTTCTTGGATTTCCTGCTATCCTTTCATACCATTCTTTCTCAGAGCTGGCATCTCTGATGGCTTAGTCTTTATGCTTCCCTGTATCTCAAGGTTGATTGTCATGGCATATAATTGAATTAATTTTTTGACTACCCACTCAGGGCACTGATACAGGGAGAAAACAGGTAAAAGATAGATCTCTGCTCTCAGGGAGCTTACAAGTCATTTGAGGAAATATGTCTTTGTCATCAGCAAATGACTCATATTTATGCAGGGGACTAGAGGGGAAAGGATTGAGCATTTAACACCTACTGTGTGTTAAATAGACGCTGTGCTAAACACTTTACAAATATGAGCTTATGTTATCCTCACAATAACCCTGGGAGAGAGAGATTTTCTTAGGACAATTAGATTTAGAGTTTTAAAATACCTTAAAGAGGGGCAGCTAGGTGGTGCAGTGAATAAAGCACGAGCCCTGGAGTCAGGAGAACATGAGTTCAAATCTGGCCTCAGACACTTAACACAAAAACTAGCTGTGTGACCTTGGACAAGTTACTTAACCCCAACTGCTCTCCAAAAAAGCAAAAAAAAAAAAACCTTAAAGATTATTTGGTGAAACAGGTGAGAAAACTCTGTCCCAGGGAGACTGATCAGTTGCCCGAGGTCATGCAGAGAATAAATATCGAAGACAGGTTGGGTTGGTACTTTCCTGATCTTAGGTGAACAAGTGTCTCTCCTAAGATAGATGTGTGTACACACTAAGAAATGACTTTGTGAGTTTAAGAGGTCAAGAGGTTCTAGGTCCTTTTGGTCAGAGCTGACTGGTGGCCTGGGGATTAATGCTGGAAACTACATTAGTACTCTTGGAGAAGATGACCAACTAGCAAGAATATTGGCCCAAGCTTGTCCCATTTTTCAGAAGACATAGACCAGGAGTTGTGTGGATAGTTAAGAGCCAATGTGAAGTGTAAAACATGTTATCATCAGTCCTGCAAACTGCATTTATGTACATTTTTAGTATTAACTTTCTGAGAAACTATAATAGTACTTATAAGTTAATAATTAACAAAATATAAAAATGGTTAGAAGTTAAGTGATTGTTCTTAAGTGATTGTTAAGTGATAAGTTATTCTTTTGATGGGAATCTATGGGAGTCTTTTCTGTCCCTTACCAGTTCCTTTGTGTGCAAGAAATAAATAGCTGCCCCATACCTAATTTACATTTTACATTGAATGCCTTTTTAACTCCCTCCTTCAGGAAGGCTCTAGTCATTACCTGATAAATCTGAGCCATAAGTAGAGTCAATGGGGCTTGAGGGTTTAATAAAAGAGAATATAATAAAAGGGCCCCAACTTTTCGTTTAAAGTCCAGGTCTTACCAGAACTAAACCAGATCCAGAACAAAGGGGCTTATTGAGGAGAAAAAAAAGTGAGAGGGGAAAGTGCTCCATATCCCTTTGCTTAGCAATGGTTCTTAATGTTAGATGTGGAGCTCAGGTCAAATAATAGTTTAATAGCTTTCCTTACTGTATTAAGGGATAGGTATTATCCCCATTTGACAGATAAGTAAACTAAGACTCAAAAAGGGTAATTTGCCAATAAGCACACAACTAATAAGAGCCAAGACGATATCAATCCCACAATTTCAAGTCCATTCTCCTTTCTACCATTCCACATCACTGAAAAGTGACAAGTGACAGGACGAGACACAAAAAAAAATGCTGTAAAAATCAAACTTTTATTTAACCATACTGACTTTTGATCATATAAACCAATGAGTTATTTCCTACCTGGGTACACTTCCTGTTTTCAATAATATTCCATAGCTGTAGTTGGTACATTCAACACAGATACCACGTTTTTGAAAGGGTAACACATTCAAGTATTATATGACACAGAAATCAAATAGAGGAAAACTATCGGCTCAGAATACAGACTTAAGACTAAAGAGTCTTTTCATTTGTAGAATTTCACAAGAAAAACAAATATATCTTGCTCTGCCCTGCTGTGTGGACAATGGTATCTTCCAGACAGTAGTGAAATTCTGCAATCTGCGTAAGGAAAGCCCATTTGGCAAGGGGATTTTGTCATAGCTTGACACAGGATGGGTGGGACATAAAAATCATAAAAAATAATTGAATATATATAGTAATAGATATTTTTTAATTACATAATAACTGATATAAATAGTTGGTCAGTGTATCCAAAATATATATTTTATATAAATAATCTAAATTATTAAATATCAATAAATAGCAAATAACTTGAGAATTGCAAGTGGAATGGCTACAGTTTGATTTCTCCTTGGTTTCTGTTCTGTCTCCTTTTTCTCCTTTTTTGATGAGGTCCGGATGAGAGGTCATGTATGATCTGTTTTAGCTCAAATATAGCTTTCTTTTGGACTTTGAGGTCATTCACCTGTTGCAAAGAAGAAAACAATGCAATGTTAGTTTTTGATGTCCAGGTTATGTGTGTGGAGTATACTAGGAAATTCTTCAACCAAAAGAGACGAGAACAAAATGTATCTCTTTGATAAAGTGAAGTACGCAATTCCCCATAGATAATTTTTGCTCTGCTGGATTTTATTGATTTCTCCAACTGCCCAGAAAAAGAATAAATTAAGTCCCTAGTAAGGGAGTGATGGGTTATGACTATGTAGATAGATTCGTGTGTACATATACATATAACTATACATGTATACATATGTGTATACATGTATGTACATATAAATGTACATGTAGATATACAGGTGCTGCATATCTCTTAAAGTAATGAAGAGGGAGAGAAGAGTAGACTGAGTTAAAGATACTAGGTTCAAATCTTAGGCCCTACCACTAAAAAGCTCTGGAAATTTCAAAAAAGTATTTTACTTCTCCAGGCCTCAGTTTCCATATCTATAAAGTGGGGGGGGGGGAGAGAATGAACACTCAACTCTTAGGCCCTTTTAAGACTTCCCACATTTTCACTAAATTGCTTTGGCACACCACCTTGGTATCTTGGTTAAGCATCACCATTAATATAATCTTGATGGAATAGAACAATAGCAACTTTTTAAAAATTTAGAATTGTTAATTATATTCCCAGGTCTTACTATTGGTTTCCTTCAAGAGGCAAAGTTTACTATTGCATGTCCTCATGCTGCCCATAGGGGGCAGCATATTTAACAAAGGAGGGAATATTCAACTTTTCTCTTTATACTGCTCCTAAATTTCCTTAAGCTCTTATTCCAGTGCTTAAGTCACCATACTCTGCATGCTATTAAACTTACTTCTTTGTTGTCATCATCTCATGTTACTGAAGTCTGCACATCAGAACTTGAGGTCTAGTCTAAACGCTTCACTTTACAGTCCCAGAGTCCCAGAAATAGGAAATAACTTGACCAAAGTCAACTAGCTCATGAGTGGCAGAAGCAGAGTCAAAATACAAGCCTCTAGACTCCTAACCCAGGGCTCCCTCTATAATACTGAAGCAATTAGGGAGCTGTAACTCACTGATTAATTGTAAAACATACTACATGACCATGGCCAGTCATCTCTGGACAGATGTTTTAGTCACTCAAGCCCACCAGTGTCAGAGAGGGACCTTTCTCAGGACCCACCACTATCTTGATGTGGTTCCAATCACAAGGAAGAAATAATCTCATTGGCAGAATATGTGAAGTAATGGATTTCACTATGCTGGGGGCAGAAACATGGCAGAAGCGTTTTAGGTGGGAGTTATAGGAAGGTAGATTTGGATTCAATAAAAGGAAGAAATTCTAGCACTTGGAGGTATTTGAAAATGGAATGAACTCCTCATGAAGGAGGGAGCTCCTACTATAACCTCCCTGACCCAAAACTAATTCCAGTGCTAGGGAGCTAATTCATAATTGCCACAAGTGTTCTTTCATATTGTATAAATTTCTGTCTCCTCCTTTAATATATATATACATATATATATGTATATATATATATACACACACATATATACATACACACATAGATAAATGATTAGATAGATGAGAGAAAGAGATACGATGGATGGACAGATGGACAGACAGGTAGATAGAGGGATGGATGGATGGATGGATGGATGTACAGATGACCAGAGAGGTAGATAATTAGATAGACAGACAGACAGACAGACAGACAGACAGACAGACAGACAGACAGACAGACAGACAGATAGATAGATAGATAGATAGATAGATAGATAGATAGATAGATAGATAGATAGATAGATAGATAGATGAAATCTTGGTTGTATGTTATATTACACTAATTCTGCAATTTTAAAAATTGAATCCTGCCAACCCCTCCCTTAAGTGGCTTGCCCCAGGAATGTTAATTTATTGCCTTACCCTCTGCTTCTTTATTTTTCCTATGGAGAATAAAAGAATCTTACAAGACTAAATAAAACTCCTTCTTCTCAATAACCAATGACCCCCTCACCCCTTACATTCTCATTCTCTCCTTCCCATTGGAAGGAGGCTGGACACAAGGTATTATTCACCCCTTGAAGAATTCAACCCTTTCTTGATCAACTTTTCCTGTGGTCATGGATTCAGTGTTAACCATTATGACAAGCAATTCTCCAGAAATATATTTATGTGCTTTATCACACACCTTCCCCCAAACCACATGAAACATGACCTCAATTTGAAGGGAAGAATTTTGCCCTCAGCATCATTTATCTCATCAAGGTGATATTTAGCCCACTAGAACTGCACACTCATGCCACAAGATAATTTCTAAAGCTAGCACTAGGAGGCATGGTTGCTCTCCTTTCATAATATTTAGAAAAGTCAGGAAATTCTCAGTCCCATCACCCCACCCCCCACCCCCAGGCAAACCTTATCATTGAGTTGGTTTGTTCATATCCTGAGGATTTCCTTTTTGAACCAAGTTCTACTTAGAAAACCAAATAGAGCACCTATCCTGGAGTCAGGAGGACCTGAGTTCAAATCAGATCTCAGACATTTAATATTTAACTAGCTATGTGACCTTGGGCAAGTCACATAACCCCAAATGCCTTGCCTTTCCCCCTCCAAAAAAAAAAATAGTCATAGAATTTCACTATCCTCACCTGAGTATTGATGACCGCTTCAAAGTCATTCATTTTGCTGGCAGTGTTGTTAGGGAAGAATTTCATGATCATATCCTCTTTGACGTTCTCCAGACTTTTTTTGATGATGGTGTTGTTTTTGACGGTTTCAAAGATTTTGAAATAAACTGCGACAATTTGGCTCATTATGATTTTCTTGTCACTGTCCTAGGAGGGGGAAAGAGTAAGGGAGAATGTTAGAAATATCCCTGGTTGGGATAGGAAAGTGTGGATTGTAATTTTGGAATGTGAACCCACCTGAACTTTGGATAGGTATCCCCAAGGGATTTGCCCTATGAGTACAGGTTGGGAGAGCCAATGGGGCAGTAGATAATTGGTGTGATATTTGATGTGAAAATAGCCTACATAAGGGACAATGACTCACCTCTTTCCAACGGCCCATCATGCTCAAGAAAAGACTCCCATTATCAGATATATCAGATGATGTACTTACATTCTGCAAAAAAAAAAAAAAAGTGTGTTTTAATCCGGTCATGAATTGCCTTGAAATATACAGTAACACATCCTACTAAGCCCATGAGTTCTGATTACATTGACAAACAAGAATTATCTGAGTTCTCAGGGTTTTCAACTTTTGTAACTTTTTCAATATTTATTTCAAGAAAGTAGTGTTTCAACCTTCCTTCAACTTCTATCAATCTGTCTCAATGAAGTAGTCAAAAATAGGGAGATAAAATACATGCCATTCATCCCACTTTCCTATTTTCTCTGCACATTTTTTTACCACTCACCAATGAACTCTGTATGGATGATGATTGTAATAGACCAAAATAGCATCAGTTGCCTTTAAAAATAAAAGCCACTTTTCACATCAAAAGGCCCTGCCAGATTTAAAAGTCTAAGATTTGTCCCACTGCCCCCCCCCCTTGGGCATGGAACTCAAGACTGTTTCTGTGAATCTAGCTAAATTCCTATGGCAGCTATGACAACCTGAGAAGGAAAAAACCAGAAGTATTGGGGAATATCCAAATAAAATTTGTACAGGATCAAAAGCAAAAAGTTTAATGCATTGGGGGGGGGGGGGGTGTTCGTGTGGGGGGGGGGGGGGGTAAAAGCTGCAAGAAAGCCTTTAAAAATGATCCAAAAAAGTAAAATATTTCAAGTACAAAAATGACCAGTTAAGGGTACCTTTAAGTGGGTACAATAGACAAATCTTGATTTGTAAGCAGAAGATTCTGGTTTCAAATTTTGCCTCCTTTATTTACTATCTTAACCTACTAGCCTCCTGTGTGACATCTTTCTAAAGCTCAATTTTTTCTTCTATAAAATGATCAGATTGAACTAATTGACCTCTAAGGTCTCTCCCAGTTCTAAATCTGACATCCCATAATTGTTTATCAATAAGGAAAAGAACAGAAAACCAGCTTCATAACCACAACAAAAATTTCAGCATATGTCCATTTAAGACTATCCCAGTAGGACCAACTTGCAAATAGATGGTGTGATTATTTTGAGGTGTGGGGTATTCATGAACTCTAAACCATCTTATTTCAATTGTTTATTGACTATTTCCTCCATTACTAAAACTAGTTTCTGCTAAATTTGCCCTTTTTCCTGTCTTATTTCCCAGTTGTCCAATAAAACTGAAATCCATGGCATATGATTGTTCTTTCCAATATGGACTCCATCAGCTCTATTTCCTCATAATTGCTCCCTCCCCCTCACCACTTTCCAGTACTATTGACAATGTCCTCATCTTTCTTCACATTGCTAAAGTGCCTATCTCTAAAAATATTAAGTCCATTTTAATCCCCCCTCTCCTTTTTTTACTCATAATCAGGGTTAAGTGATTTGCCCAGGATCACATCCTAATTCCCTTATGAAGTCATTAGGACCACATAAGGTGGCAGATCAGAGCCAGCTATTTTGAATGAAGTAGGGAACCTGATTAATGACCATCAAATAAACAGCTGTAGCTACTTGTGCCAACATATCATAAACACCCAAGAAAGTAAGCTGTAAGCCATTTTCAAGGGAGGTATTCAAGGACAGAGAGGTGGAGAAAATACACACACACACACACACACACACACACACACATACACCCTTAAAAGTTCATACTTACGAAGTGTTTCATAAGAGAATCTACGTCTGCTTTTACAGTAGCTTGAGAATAACCCAACAGGACACAAATCCAAGATGCCATGAGGTAGCTTGAATAATTCATTGTTTCAGCAAGAAGGTAACCAGGCAGGAAGAGTAGAAACCAAGTGCTTCTCGGTGTCTAAGTTTAAGTTTGTTGGGTCCAAGTCACTTAGCTGAATTAACCCTTCTTTGCTAATTAGCAAACCTGTTGATGATCAGGAGAAGAATGTACTTTACCTCCTTCAGCTGCTCATATTTATACGTGGCTGTTGAATGTCATCATCACAATTTTTCACAAGTTTTAGCAAATGAGATGGTGCAAGATAGGCGGTGATGCTAGTTGGGGTTATTAATAGCTATGGTGTTGTGGGATTTCAGTCTTGTCATTAGTTTCCTTTAACTAACATGGGGTCTTTGGATGACGGTGCTCATTGTCTCCACCAACTGTACCATTGTTGAGGGATCCCTAGAAAGCATTTTTACTTCATATCAGGCTCCAGAATGGAAATTTTCCTTACACCACACCCCAACTTTGCGTTAGGTTAAGGGTGTCTCTTCATTGACAGCACAAACTGAGAATTTGTTTGTGGTTGGTAATAAACAGAAAAGGAAATTCTGGTCTAACCTATGGGCAATCCTACCCTGACAGAGTGGAAGCACTTTTGACTTTTTCTTGCAAATGGCAAAAAAAGCCAAGAAAGACTGTGGTTAAGAGGTCAGTATGAGGAGGAAGCCTTTAGAATTAGTTGAATAATAGAATATTCATCACCAGCTTCCAGACATTCTAACAGAGGTTCTTAAACTGGGGTCCAATTACAGATTTCAAGGGGTTCATGAACTTTGAT
>NW_027185715.1:14767742-14778238 GCF_028583685.1 Petaurus breviceps papuanus
TAGGGGGAGAAGGAAAGGAAGAGATCCTTATTCATTCATTTTTACTAATGCAAAAAGTAAAAATCTGTCATTCTCCCATTTTTCTATTCAAGTATCCTGTTTTGAAAAACATTCCTTCTCTAAGACTTTGCATTAGATATATTACATATTTAGTCCAAAAAAAATTTTTAAGATCAATTCATTTCATTGTTGTGGCTTGTCCTGATTGTCCCTCTAACACCTCCAATTGCCAGTCTTCACTAATTATTATGTTAAAAAAAAAAAGTAATCACACAGTGGCCAACCTTTCCATATTTAACTGGCTTGGTCCTCAGATGACAGACAAACAGTCCATTGCCAGTCTAGGTGGAGCTTTATCAAATTGACATAGACTCCAAGGATCCCTGTCCAAGTCCCAACCCCAGTGAGGCACTGGGGAAATACTTTAGTACAGGTCACATTAGATATGAATGTCTCAGCAAGGTAGCTGCTTAAATGAATAGACCCAATGACCCAGATTCTGAGGAAATTTGGTTGGGTTTGAAGGATAACAAGTTGTATACGAATGGGAATTTTATACTCATTTGAAAATTCCATTCAATTTAAAAGACATTAATTAAATGCCTGGAATATATTAGGTAAGAGGTTAAATGGCACCATGGATAGAGAGCTGGCATCAATGTCAGGGGGACCTGAGTTCAAGTCCCTCTTCTAGTCACATCCTGGCTGTGTGACCCTGGGCAAGACATGAGAAGTTTTAGAGCAAGTGCTGACCTAAATTGGTACATAGAGTTCCCTATAAGAATAATATGATGGATACCATCCAAAAAAAAAAATCCAGGCATTAGGGTCTTAGAATCATCCACATAGAGGTGAAAGGTAACACAGAGGTCAAACCTTTCATTTTACCCTTAAGGAAATGAGATCCAAAGAAATGAAGAGATTTGTTCAAGGTCACACAGGTAGTAAGTGACAGCCACAATATGAACCCAGGTCCTCTGACCCCATGTACAGCATAGAAAATTAAATGTGAAATAGGCCTTGACCTTGAGGAATTATATTCTAATGTAGAAACAAATACACACAGATAGGTCATAAAATATAGGCCAAGAAATTTTGGTGGAGCAGTGGAGACAGAATCCTAATAATTAGGGGTGTCAGGGAAATTCTTATATAAGTATTATTAATTGGTTGGTTGGTTGGCTGGTTGCTTGGTTGGTTGGTTGCTTGGTTGGTTGGTTGGTTGGTTGGTGGGTTGGTTGGTTGGTAGGTTGGTTGGTTGGTTGGTTGGTTGGTTGGTGGTTGGCTGGCTGATTGGCTGATTGGTTGGTTGGCTGGATGGTTGGTTGGTTGGTTGGTGGGTTGGTTGGTTGGTTGGTTGGTTGGTGGGTTGGTTGGATGGTTGGCTGATTGGTTGGTTGGCTGGATGGTTGGTCGGTTGGTTGGTTGGTTGGCTGATTGGCTGATTGGTTGGTTGGCTGGATGGTTGGTCGGTTGGTTGGTTGGTTGGTTGGTCGGTCGGTCGGTTGGTTGGTTGGCTGGTTGGTGGGTTGATGGGTTGGTTGGCTGGTTGGTGGGTTGGTGAGTTGGTTGGTTGGCTGGCTGGTTGGTTGGTTGGTTATTGTCTTTCACTCTTGAAGAAGACCAAAATGACATGACTTTGTTGGAGTTAAGGTAGAGTGTGTCTGACTGTGGCTAATCAGAGCAACATGAACTTGGAAGGCTCTACCACAGGTCAGTTACAAATAGTCCATATGAATATTTGAGGTGGAGATGTCTCTCCATTTGTGCATCTCACATGCTAATTGATTTATGTATTGAAGGGAGCTAGGGAATTCAAGGGGCAGAAGTTAAAAGTTAAAACATTTCAGGTATCAGGAACCACATGGCCAAAGAACACAGAGGTGGAATATGAAACATCTTATACAAGGAACAGTCTAATTTTTAACAAGAAAAACCTAATGCATGAGGGAAAGTAATATAACATCAGTCTTCAAAGATAGGTTGGAACCATGATGTGAAGGCTTTAAATATATTTTGTCTTAAAGGCAATAGGGAACCTCTGAAGCTTCTTGAGAAGGGAAATAGCATGGAGAGACTTCTGCTTTAGGAATAGAAATTTTCTATTCTTATTAATTTCTCATAGAAACATCTGTATGGATAGGACAGTTAGGTGGCACAGTGGATAGAGTGCCAGGACTGGAGTCAGGAAGATTCAACATCCTGAGTTCAAACCTGGCCTCAGACACTAAGTGTATGATCCTAGGCAAGTCACTTAACCCTGTTTGCCTCAGTTTCTTCATCTGTAAAATGAGCTGGAAAATGAAATAGCAAACAATGCCAGTAGCCCTGCCAAAAAAGTCCAAAATGGGGTCACCAAGAGTTGGACATGACTGAAAACAATACAGCAAATGAATATGAATTGAGGACAGGCTAGACCGGACACAAGAATATCAAATGATTTCTGCTCACTGTGATATATAAATACACAAAGAGCCATGGGGTGCTTTGATGAACTGATATTTATATCTAGAGTTATGTAGATTATATCTATATAGACTAATGTGATTGGTAAATATACAGCTGAGATAAATAGAGATAGATAATTGGGGAAAGAGTGAAAGAAAACAAGAGACTGCGACAGAGAGGTGGGAAGGGAGAGACAGAGAGAAAAGAGATGGAGACAGAGAGGTGGGAAGGGAGAGAAAGACAGAGAAGACTGAATGACAGAAATAGAGACAGACAGAGAGATTTCAGTCATATCAATAGTTTCCTTTAACTAATGTGGGGTCTTTGGGTGATGGTGCTCATTGTCTCCACTAGCTGTACCATTATTAAGGGATCCCTTGAAAACACTTTTACTTCACATCAAACTCCAAAATGGAAATTTTCCTTACACCACCCCCCAGATTTGGTTACATAAAGGGTGACTCTTCCTTGACAGAACAAACTGAAAATTTGTTTGTGGCTGATAATAAGCAGAAAAGGAAGTTCTGTTCTAATCTATGGGTAGTCCTACCTTGACAAAGTGGAAGCACTTTTGACTTTTTCTTGCAAGTGTCCAAAAAAGCCAAGAAAGATTGTGGTTAAGAGGTCATCTTGGTCAGAGATACAGAAAGACTGAGACAGTAACAGAGAGACAGAGACAGAGGCAGAAACAAAAACACAGACAAAGATAGAGAGAGAGAAAGAGACAGAAAGAGACAGACAGGAACACAGAAAGAATTCAGCCAAAGTGTTCCCTGACTCATTCTGCATTTTCTAACTACAAGAAACAGAGATAGAAACAGAGAGACAGAACAGAGAAATAGAAGTATACACATAGATAGCCATACATTCAAAACTTTAAGGAATTACTATTAAAGAAATGCCCTCTCACAGTGCAGGCCAGCTCCCACTCTGCAATTGATAATTTTAGAGAGTTTCTAAGCTAAGTAAATGACTTGCCCAGGGTCATACTTCCAGAATGTGTCAGAATTAGGGCTTGACCTCAGGTCCTGATTCCAAGGCCATCCTACCCAAAGCCATGCAACTTCTACTAAAATCATGATAGAGATTTTTATAGCTATATATTATCTCTATAGAGAGTTATAGATTTCGATATAAATAGATACTTTAGTTGATGAAATATTAAGTGCTTATGCGAAGGGGTTATGCTGAATACTAGAGGTTTGGGGATGAAATTAGATATAGTCATGGTCCCCTAAGAACTGACAATCTAGTGGGAGGGATAGATAATAGATACATAAATAGATAGATGGGTGGATGGATGGATGGATGGATGGATATATACATATATAGAAAGATAATGAGATAGATCAGATAGATACCTTGAAAGTAAGCTTTTTTTATCTCTCTATATGCATATATATCAAAACATATATACATATACAGAGACTCATATATATATATATGAGATCTATAGACACTCTATACCTCTGAATAGTGATATGTATAAAGATATCTTTATACCTATAGATGTATAGAGATCCATAGAAAGATATCTCTCATAGTCTTAGGAGAAGTAGTGTGGAATAAAGGCTAGCCAGTCAGACTTGGATTCAGGAATCAGGTTTACGTCTTACTTCTACACATACCGACCCCGGGTAAGTGATTAATTTCCCAGCGCCCCAGGCTATTCTCTAAGACTAGAAACTTCAGAGCCAGAACTGACTTCTGGTGGCAGAGGAGCATTTCCTTATCTAAAGTTCCTTACACCTAATGAAATCACAGGAAGTAGGACCTTGGATTCAAAGCTTGGAGATCCTAGTTTTAGTCATGGAGAAAATGGATGCTAGAGGTAATTTAGCCAAGATCACACAGGTACTAAGTAGCACTGTCAGAATTTGAACCCCATTCCTGGGACTCTAAGTTCAAACCACTATACTTTGTCAGTTTCCTCCTTTTGAGAGGATATACATCTTCAAAACTATATTCCTGATCCACCCTAGCTGACAATACATTTCTAGACTTTACATTATTGTGGGTAGAAGACATGAAGCCAACTAAAAGCCTGGGTTGTCTGAAAATTCAAGGGTGTCCGTCCTCATTTTGCTGAAGGTAGATTTTTATCCTCTACCATTTGTGCTAATGATGTGTGCTTTTTTTCTTGCCAAGTTTGCCACCCAAGGAAGAAGATTCTTTTTTTTTTTTGCCTACAAATCACCTTACACTGAATGCAAAACCAGAGGTTTCACACCTTTTCCTTCAGTCACTTTTGAAACAAAAAAGAAATTCACCCCCTACCTGTCCTTGAAAAGTTCTATAAAGCCACCAGTAGCCCAGATGAGACCACATTACTAAAACAGGCAGCTCTAAACTTGGTTTCTCTTCAGCTAAACATTCTTTCTGAAAATTGGCCATGAAGCTACACAGTCAGCAAAACTAGAGATAGCACCCCATACTCCAACCTTTCACTAATAAGAATTCACTGTCTTAAGTGACACATCAAACTCACTATTTTCCTGCACAATCAGCGTTCCCTGTAGGACTCAGACACTTAGACCTCAATTCTTTCCAACCAGACTCCGCAGGTTAGATTTCTTCTGCGGATTATGAGTCATCATAGAGCCATGAATGGATTCCCTCCTGCGCTCTCTTGGAATTCCCTGACATCAAGTGTCCCAAGCAAAATGGGCATCTACGTAGAGAAAAAAAAAATCATCGGTTTGACTCATAAAGGTCTCTCTCTTTGGGGAGAGCTCTCAGAATCCCCCTCCTCCTCCCAGCCCTGGGAGTTCCGAACTGGTTGGTTACACTATATTCTTCCATGCTTTAGAATTTTCACACTTCGTCAGGGTTATAATGATGGTATACTGATCACAAGAAGCATCAGTAATCTAGAGAATGACAAGGAAAACCACTGCCATGTTTTCTATTGGTTGTGAAAATTCTCAACTATAATCTGACACTACCCACTCATTTATTTTTTTCCTTCACGGAATGTTTATTAAGCTTATTAAGCCCCCTCTGTGTGGAGGACTGGGTGATAGACCCTAGAGAAATGCAAAATAAATAAAACATGGTCCATGCCCTCATTGAACATAGGAGAAATTAACAAGACCAGACATAACTATCATAAAAATAGAATTTTGTAGAGCCTACATCAGATTGCACACCCTCTTGGGGAGGAGAAGGAGAAGGGAGGCAGAGAAAAAATTAAAACTCAAAAACTTGTGGAACTAAATGCTGAAAACTAAACATGAATTAATTAACTAATTGATTAATCAATTAATTTGAAAATAGAATATTGTAAGTATATGGAAGAGAGAATCATTGATGTGTCTGGGCTTAACTTTTTCTGTAACAGGCCACATCTGTTCTAGATTTAACACCCCTTCCTGCTACCCCTGACATACTCCTTTTCTTTTTTTTTTCTTTTTTTTTTAAGCAATCGGGGTTAAGTAACTTGCTCAAGGTCACACGGCCAGTTATTTCTGGGTTGGTGCTAAGTATCTGAGCCCGGATTTGATCCCCAGGTCATCCCGACACTGGAGCCGGTGCTCTTACTCGCTGAGCCACCTGGCCGCCCCTAAGCAATTGGGGTTAAGTAACTTGCTCAAGGTTACACGGCCAGTTATTTCTGGGTGGGTGCTGAGTATCTGAGCCCGGATTTGATCCAGGTCATCCCGACACTGGAGCCGGTGCTCTTACTCGCTGAGCCACCTGGCCGCCCCAACAAACTCCTTTTCTAGAACACATACAAACAGCTTCTAATCCTCCCTTCCCTCAGGTTCACAACCTGGAAGCCACCCTGGATTCCCCATTCTCCCTCACCCCAACATCCAATCTTTTGCCAAAGCATGCTGATTTCACCTTGGCAGCATCTTTCAAATATGCCCCTTTCTCTTCTCTGACCCTGCCACCACAGGTCCTCATCACCTCATGTCTTGATTATTGCAATAGCCCATCAGTAGGTCTGCTTGCCTCAAGTCTCTCCCTACTCCAATCCATCCTCCATTTGGTCACAAAAGTGATTTTCCTAAAATTCAGGTCTGATCATGTCATATACACACACCCGCACAATCACTCAACAAACTCCAATGGATCCCTATTACTTCCAGGATGAAACACAAAATATAATACTATATTTGGCACTCAAAGTCCTTTATAACCTCTTTCCAATCTTCTTACGCCTCCTTCTGCCAGCACATTCTCTTTGATCCTGTGACACCAGCCTTCTGACTGTTCCACAAGACAGATACTTACTAGCTGTGTGACTCTAGGCAAGTCACTTCACCCTATTTGCCTCAGTTTCCTCATTTGTAAAATGAGATGGATAAGGAAATGGCAAACCACTCTAGTGTCTTTGCCAAGAAAACCCCAAATGGGGTCACAAAGAGTCAGACATGACTGAAACAACTGAACAAAACAACAACATTTATCATGTACATAGCTTGTTGGTACATATTTGATTGCTTGTTGTCTCCATTAGAATACAAGCTTCTTGAGGACAGATACTGTTTTCCTTTTGTTTTTGCACACCCAGTCAGTTAATAAGCAGACATTGTTTCCTGTGGACCAGGCACTAGGAATACAACGAAAGTGCCAACTGTGCCTGACATATTAACAAACACCTGTTATTGACTAGTCGATTGATTGGTTAATCGATGGGTAAAATTGTTGTATGAAAGAGAGCCCAGACATGCTTCCACCAAACTAAGAAGGGAAGTAAGAGCAATAGATTGAGGTTAAGGGAAGGGAGAAGATGCTTTTTGTTGGGTCATTAAACCCTTTCTTCCTCTTTCCTTTACTTTAAGATCTCCTCACTCAAGATATTGACATCTCTTCAATGCTCTCCACATACAACCCTCACAATATCTGGCTAAATCATGGGTATATCTTGCCCCTCCACAGATATAGTTTTACCTTTGTACACTGGGTACAATTGCAATACATTTGTACCCATCCTCCACCCCACAATTTTAATGCTTTCCTTCACCCCTCCCAGGGGTGTGCTGGAGCCAGATCTTGAGAACACATCATGAAATTTTCAAAAATTGGATAAACAATACAAATCAGGGCTTGATATATTGTCTTGTTGATCATCTCAACTTATGAAAGTCAAGATGGAGAAAATATTAATAATTTAAATTTAATCTTCAAACGGGGTCATGTGTATATTGTTTTTCTTGAAGGCCAATTCTTATACATTTACTAGTAGACTTCTGGTTCCTCCTCAAATGTGTCTCAAGTTAAGTGCCTTCAGGTAAGGTAAACACCCATAATAAAGTGATATTATTATAGCATCATTGGCTTGATTGCTTCTTCTATGAAAATCTCTGTGTCCGAAAAAGCTACTGCAATGGACTGGCCCAGAAAAAATATAAATAAAGTACTACAAGAGTTGAATAAGAAGAGAGATTGCTTTGGGCTAGAGAGTTGTTGAGTGCCTACTACATACCAATCATATGAATAGAAGAAGGATATGGAAAATGGACCCTGACTTTTGAGAGATCATAATAAAATTGGATAGATGGAATAATTTGTCATAGAAAGGCTATTGGATTGATCAATAGTGAAAAAAAGGGGAAGATATTGAACTAAGGGTTAGGAGACCTGAGTTCTAAACTTGACTCTGTGTGACATTGGACAAGTAATTTTATCTTGGTCTTGATGACCTCATCTCTAAAATGAGGCATTTAGAATAGGTGACTGATGGGATTTTTTTCCTGCTCAGCAGGGCTGTCTTACCCAACTTAGACCAAGTCACAGAGTATGAAGACCAGTCTTCCATCTTTCTTGATTTAGCCCAATAAACATCCAGGTGTGTAATCAAGGCATTTACTAAGCCAATTCAATTCAATGAACATTTATCAAGTGCCTATGTGTTTGAAAGAGGTTATACTGAGTATTGGGTATAAAAATATTAAATCATGATGCCTACAGGCTAGCAGAGCAGGGCAGAGAATAATCTTAAAAAGCTACAATACAGATTAGGGAATAAATGCAAAGGAGAAGTCCATAGAATATGCTATCTCTTTTCAAACCACAGAAATCATTTTCTTCAGCAAAGAATCCAAGAAGGCTTCATGGACAATTAGCAGTTTGGGGGGTTGGAAATGTTGAACAGGAAGACTAGTTACTCCCTCTTGGCTGATCCCTACCCTCAAATGGTCAAGGAATCTTTTCTCCAAGTCCTCTCTTTCAACCATTCCAAGGTTACCGTGGCCATGGCTCTCCCTGAGCCAGTATCTTCACACTGTCCCCACAGGATTAGAAGAAGCCCTTGGAACTCACTTGAGAGAGATCGGTGAGAAAGGAAAATTGTCAGAGGCTATGGCCCCTGTGGGAAGCTTCCTTCTGCTCCTATTTACCAAACCTGATTTTCCCCAATACTGTGGTTTTGGCTCAATTTTTACCCAGGGTCTTGTAGCATCATCACCTTTTATTCTCTTTTGGGGGAATTATTGAACAATAAGACTCCCTTTTGTTTTGTTCTAGAGCAAAGATTCTTTGTGTAAGAACCCTTTGGAAGTTGGTCAAAACAATAGACCCTTTTTTTAAGTGCAAAAAAAAGAGCAAGGATTAGAAAGGAAATCAATTACATTGAAATAAAGATGTATTTGTTTTCCCATTCAAATTCACTGACTCCCCCCACTAAAATCTCCCCATGGATTCTTTAGGGGTCCATGGACCCTATGTTAAAAACTCCAGTTCTTGAGTCCCAGCCTCAGTAAGTTGCCCAGTCTCTCCAAAACTAGGTATAGAGTAGATTTCTATTGACCTGTTAATTCATTTTCCCCAAGATTTCTCAGCAAATCTTGTTGTGAATCTTGGCAATGAACTAGTACATTATCCTTTCATTAGTTTCTGTCTTTGCTCTTTTGGGTTAAGTTGTAGCTAGCTTCTAAACTTCATTTAGCTTCTCTTTCGGCTGAGAGATACCCTGATAAGACCACACTCAGTGCTTGCAGGAACCAGGACAACTTCCTTCACTGGTTCCATCTTCCAATCACTAACACTATGATCTATCAAGCATAGCCCTTGATCTCCTGTCTTCATGTTCTTATGTGGTCTATATGCTCTTTCTTTATACTTTAGTTCACTGATCTAAGGAATTTGCATCTACTGTGTCTAGACCATTCTTTTGGATACTTAGTACATCTTGATTGAAATTTCTGATTAGCTGGGGTTTTGTTTTGTTTTTGTTTTTTTGTAGAAGATAGTTACCTTCTCAATGAGATGGTAAACTCCTTGAGGACAAGAACAATGTTTTGTACTGTTTTTGTATCCCCCACAGTGCCTAGGATGATAACCCATAATAATAAAATAATAGTATATGGTACCACTGATATCATTGGTGTGTTAGACTCTTCTCACCCTCTAGACCCTAACAGTTGGTCATCATAACTTGTCTTCCCCTGGCAGTCAGACAGAGAAGGTTCATTTTCTTTGCCTTTTTTTTATACCACAAACTATTTGCCAACTTCACCCACTGCCACCCCCCTTACACAATTAATTAACAAATATTAATCACAAAGTAATTATGAACAGTTATACTTTCATGAAAGGCGCCATGGTATACTGGATAAGGCATTAGATACAGGGGGGCCAGTTAGGAGGATGTTGCAATATTCAAGGTGAAAGATAATAAGAACCCAAAATAACAAGATGGTCACATGAATTGAGAGAAGAGGCTATAGATGCAGGTGGTGTTGTAAAGGCAGAAATGAAAAAATTTGACAGCTGATTTTATATGTTGGGGCAAGGCAGAGTGAGGCATCAAAGAATGGTGCTGAGGTTGTGACCCTAGATAACTGGAAATACTGTGCTTCCCTCAAGAAAATTAAGGAAAGGAAGGAAGAGGTGTGGATCTGGGTAGAAAGAGAATTGAGTTTTGTTTTGAACTTCTTGTATTTAAGCTGTATTTTGTTCAGGTCATGCCATGTCCAATAATTAGGTGGTCATGAGGAGCTGGAGTTCAGGAGAGAGACAAGGGTTGGAGATAAGATAGATAGATAGATAGATAGATAGATAGATAGATAGATAGATAGATAGATAGATAGATAGATAGA
>NW_027185715.1:14778248-14788281 GCF_028583685.1 Petaurus breviceps papuanus
AGATAGATAGATAGATAGATAGATAGATAGATAGATAGATAGATAGACAGGTAGATAGACAGATACATACATACATACATACATACATACATATGTAGTTAGATGGATAGAAAAATGTAGATAGATGATAACTATGTGTAGATGATAGATTAATGGATATGTGTGGAGACAGATGATAGATATATGTGGATAGATTGATATATATATATATGTATAGATGGATACATAGGTTTATTTATATGTATATATGTACATAGATAGACTGATTTATATTATACATATGTATATTTTTGTGGAAGTCATCTGAATAGAGATGAGTTGAACTTATAGGAAGTGATTTGCCAACAAGCATTTATTAAGCACCTACTATATGTCAGGCACTATGCTGGACACTGGAATACAAAGACAAAAATACAATCGTTCCTGCTTCAAAGTTTCTATTTCAGAAGCCAACATGTACATATATAAACTTATACACAATAAATACAAAACAAACACAAGAGAGGCCGAAGGCTGGGAAAGGCTTCCCATAGGAGGAAGTGCTTGAATTTGAGTCATGAAAGTCCTCTCTATGAAGTCATGAAAACCCTCAATTTCTTCATAATGTAACATGAGGGGGTTTGCCTTGATGGTCTCTGAGGTCCCTGTGAGTTCTAGATCTAAGAGTCTATGAAGCTCACAAAACACCTTGGGTACCAAGAGTGCCAATGCAGTAGTCCACTGAGTGGTGGGTAAGATTTTAGTATAGACATCTTGACAGATCTTTTCCATGTTTCACCTACCTTACCCCCTCCAAAAAAGCAAAAAAGAAAAATTCTTGGAATGATCTTACTTAACTGGATCTCTTATCAATGCCTCTGAGAATTAGTTTTGCCCTTCACCAATAATTTCTCAGTGTTTTTTTATCGGGAAATGTGCCTCAGAATCTTTCATCCAATTCAACAGAAATTTATTAAGGTCTTACTGTGTGCCAGGTCATTGTGTTAGGCACTGAGGGTATGAAACAGTGAACAAAACAGATATGAAAAATGATATAACACCTAATCTCAGCAAGTTTACATCCTACTGGAGAGAAGCAACATGTGCAGAGATAAGTAAATGCAAAATCTTTGCAGAAGAAATACGAAGTCATGGTATTGAAAACAAGGACAACCAGTATAAAGAGGGATCTGGTCTGTCTTTTAGCTGAGACATTTGCTTGGTGTTCTAAAACTTCAATGAAAGGTTATTTTCCCAGATAATGTATATATTCTGAACTGGTCTCAGGTAATCTACTTTTTTAAAATTGCCTTTCATGAATTTAAAGCAGATATGGAACCGAAATCAGCTTGATGGCCAGTATGTGTGCATTTGATTCACATATGTGTGTATATCTAAATATGTCTGCATATAGGGCAGCTAGGTGGCGCCATAGTGGATAGAGTGCCAGGCCTGTAGTCAAGAAGAATTCGTCTTCCCAAGTTCAAATCTGGTCTCAGATCCTTACTAGCTGTGTGACCCTAGGTAAGTCACTTAATTCTCTTTGCCTCAGGTCCTCATCTGCAAAATGAGTTAGAGAAGGAAATGGCAAACCACTCTATTCTCTTTGCCAAGAAAACCTCAAATGGGGTCCCAAAGAGTCAGACATGACTGAAAAACAACAAATATGCACATATACGTGTGTGTGTGTGTGTATAGCTATAGTAATTCCTGGAAATATCTACTAAGTCACAGAGGAGTTGAAATTTGCATTGTTGGAAGAATTAGTCAAATATATGAAATCACAGATCCCTAAGGTGGCACAGTGTCTAGTGTTGGACTTGGAACCAGAAAGAACAGAGTTCAGATTCTACCTCTGACAACTGCTGGTTGTGTGATCCTTGGCAAATCACTTGACCCCTTTCAGTCTCAGTTTCCTTATCTGCAAAATGAGGATGACAGCACCTAACTTGTACAGCTGTTGTAAGGATTAAATTAGTGCACTGAAAATCTTGAAGGTCTACAAAAATGTCATCTATTCTTATCATTACTGAACATAGATCTCATGGGAGCACTCTGCCAATGCAATATTATTTTCCCAAGCAGTGAGAGCTTGTGAAGGGCACGTTAGGTTGGGAGTCAGGGGACCTGGGTCTAAATCCTGTCCCCTACTACTTGTATGATGATGGGCAAGTGGCAACCCCTCCAGACCTCAGTTTACTCATCTGTCAAGTGAGAAGGTTGGAGTGGGTATTCTCAAATGTCCCTTTCATCTCAAAATCATTGAGCCTAATGCACATATTCTCTGAGAGTGGTATTTACAAAAAGATAAGCTAAGGCCTGGTGGCCCTGTTGCTCAGAGACTTTTGAGTGTGTGTGTGTGTGTGTATCTAATTTTAAAAAATGAATGCACAATCAGTTAGCCAAAAGAAACTCCAAGTGACACAACACCAAAGAGTCAGGCTGTTCTACCCTGAGATGACTCTGTCACAGAGAACCCAGGTGAGGGAATACTGATTCTCCCCTCCAGTTTGTCATATGGAAGGGTAGTTTCCTACCAGACTTTTACAGCATGGTGGTATGTATTCTGCTAAAAGATCCTGTGGTTTGGGGGTTTCCCCACACTTCTTCCACATCTTTAATGCAGACAGTGACTCTGCAGGTCGGTTTTCTCCTTAGTCACATAGGAATAGGATTGCCCCCAGCAAAGGTGTCAAGCCAATTTAACCTAATTTCCTCTCTCCAGCCCCTAGCTACCCTCTGAAAGGAGGAAGTCTCCCTCATACCTTCAATCAACTATTGATGTCACATTCCACCACCACCCCTCCCCCCCACACACTCATGACACTTTTTGGTTTCTGTGCTTTAGTGGCACTTTCCAGATTTATGGAGCCCAGATCTCATGCAACTTGGCCCTTCTGTAGGAGAGCAAAACCCTCCTTTGTGTAGTCAAGAGATCATTTTTTTCTTTTTTTTTTTAAAAAAAAAAAAAAGCTCTTCTTGAGAAGAAATTTCATGGTCTCAGTGGAAATAAATTCTGTCAAATTTATACAGCAGATCCAATTCCTGATCAGCACAGGTGTTTGTCCTGATGCATCCAACCTGAGCCAGTTTGCTCCTCCCTAGGCAACTTCATGGTCCACCACTCCCAGGAGTTCACCATATTGGTGTCTTCCTTAGTGTGGATATCCAATGGGCTCAGAACTCTCAATTTCAAGTGATGTGTCAGCCTCAGCCTCTCCAGTAGCAGGGATTACTGGCAGGTTCCATGGCTATCACATGGGAAGTCCCCTAATTCCCAATCCTTGTTTCAAACCCAAGCATAAAAGGACCTGTCATAGACGTTGGTCTAGTGGTAAATATAAGTTCCATTCAAGGTTGGTGACATCGGTATTTTTCTGGCACTCTTTGGGTCTGTCCCTATTTTTCTCTTTCCATGTCTTATCTTTTTAAGACTCAGTCCTAGCGGTAAATCTATACCTCTGCCTAAGAATAACTTGGTCTTTTTTTTCTTTTTTTTTTTTTTTTTACCATCTAGACTTCTCTAGAATCAAAAACAACCCTGGGAAAAATTTCAAGGTAGGTGAGTCCTGTCTAGGAGTGTGCTGAAAAATATTTAATAATCAACTCTCGGGGTGGCTAGGTGGCTCAGTGAGTAAGAGTGCCAGCCCTGGAGTCGGGAGGACCCGGGATCGGTTCCAGCCTCAGATACTTAACACACACACAAAATAACTGGCTGTGTAACCTTGGGCAAGTTACTTAACCCCAATTGCTTATTTAAAAAAATAATCAACTCTCCAAATAATGTACACAGTACATACTTTTAATACTTTTGTATACTTTTTATATACTTCATATACTTTTATAATACTTTTAACCTGCACAATGATCCAAGACAATTGCAAAGGACTCATGATGAAGTTTACTACCCACCTGCAGAGAAAGAACTGAATACAGACTAAAACATGCTATTTTTTTACTTTCTTTTTTATTCAAGTCTTCTTATACAAAATGATTAGTATGGAGGTACTTCACATGATTGCACATGTATAGCCTATATCGAATTGCTTACCATCTCAGGGAACAGGATGTGGATAGAGGGAGGGATAGAATTTGGAACTCGAAACTTTTTCTAAATGTTTAAAAAATTGTTTTAGCACATAATTGGGGGAAAATAAAATATTATATATAATAAGAAAAAAGTTTAACCTGCATTAACTGTTTCTCCATCACTTTCTTAAATCTAGACCACCAACAAAACAATAAATCAAGCCCTGATTTTTAGCATTTGCCAGTTTCTGAGGTGCTCATAAGGAAAGCGTAATGGTTAGACCTCACGAGCCAGTACGAGCTGGCTCTAGCACATAACAGCTTTTTTCTTTGGTCTCCCTCCTTCCCAAGTTTATCCTTTTCCCAGTGGTCATCTACATTAAGACAAAATGCATATCTTCCTATAGGGATCTTTCCCAATGCAACAATCTTACCCTACCCATCTTTTTCATCCCAACCAACATGCTTGGTTTTCTTATTCTTCCTTCTTGAGGTTATCTGGAAGATTCACAAGGTGACCTCATGTTCTAGGCCTTTCCCATCCTCTCTACTTTATCAAAACTTCCCTTTTATGTGAGGTCCTCCTCAAGAAATCTGATAAACTAATCCATTACTAAGATGGTAACATTAACAAATGTTATTTGGGGTCAATAATAAGGACAACAATTGAAACATAATATGCATAAGGCTGGAAATGCAAACCCAGAAAGGAAACCATCACTGCTAACAAGATCATTGAATTTTGGTAATGGTTTTTTGTAGATAGCGCCTTAAAAGGAATGTTCCCAATATGTATGCATTTTCTCTCTCTCCCCATCTGATTTCCTTTCTTTCCTTAATAATTTTTTTCTGCCTTTTGGAGGGGGTTATGCAGGGTAATTGGGGTTAAGTGACTTGCCCAAGGTCACATGGCTAGTAAGTGTTAAGTGTCTGAGGCTGAATTTGAACTCATGTCCTCCTGACTCCAGGGCCAGTGCTCTATTCACTGTGCCACCTAGCCGCTCCCTTAAAAATTTTTAATTTTTGTTATTCTATACTTGACAAATACCAGCAAATGTGAACATTTCCATGTGTCAAAAAGTAGAAAAAGGAGTGTGTCTGAAACCATGAGACTCTATTACAAATAGCTTGCGGTTTTTAAAGCATATAATAAATTCAAAATGTTAGTTGTAAAGCCATCCAAGTTGTCTATATCTACCTCTGAACTTCCTTCTGTTGTCTTCTGAGCATTTTTTAAAGATTCAACTATCTTCTGTTCTTTCTTTTCTTTCTTTTTTTTTTTTGGCAAAATTATCACTAGACCTCTTCTTCCTCCCAAATCCCCCCTCTCCTTTTTGTAAGACCCTACTTTGTAACAAATTAGCATGATCAGACAAAATAAATCAACACATTGACCAAGTCCAGAAATGGGTATTTCATTCTCACCTTGAGTGCATCCCTTTTCTGTCAAAAATTGAGAAGCATTAGTCATCATTGACCCTCTGGAGTTGTGCTTGTTCCTTACATTGATTGCAATATTTAAATTATTTAAATTAAATTATTTATTAAAATTATTTAAATAATTTTTTTAAATTATTTTTAAAAAATTATTTTTCTTAGGGGCGGCCAGGTGGCTCAGCGAGTAAGAGCACCGGCTCCAGTGTTGGGATGACCTGGATCAAATCCGGGCTCAGATACTCAGCATTACACCCAGAAATAACTGGCTGTGTAACCTTGAGCAAGTTACTTAACCCCAATTGCTTTAAAAAAATTTTATTTTTCTTTACAATGTGGCTATCACTGTGTACATTGTTCTGCTGGTTCTACTCACTTCATTCTGCATCAGTTCATACAAATCCTTCCAAGTGTTTCTGAATCTTTTTCCTTATTTCTTGTAACAACATTCTGTGACCTTCACATAATTTGTACATGTCATTCTTCAGTAGTTTCAGTCATGTCCACCTCTCTGTGACCTTATTTAAGGTTTTCTTGGCAAAGATACTGAAGTGGTTTGCCCTTTCCTTCTCCCTCATTTTACAGATGAGGAAACTGAGGCAAACAGGGTGAAGTTACTTGCTCAGGGTCACCCTGCTAGTAAGTATTTGAAATCAAATTTTAACTCAAGTCCTTCTGACTCCAGGCCAGGTTCTCTATATCTATGCCAATTTGTTCATACATTTCCCGATTGATGGGCATCCCCACTTATTTTCCAGTTCTTTATAACAAGGAAGAACTTTGCTGTGAATATTTGTGTGTATATTGGTTCTTTCCTTCTTTCTTTAATCTCTTTGAGTGTTTATGGCTCATAATGTTATTACTAGTCAAAGGATATGTTCAGCTTAGTGAAATTTTAGGCATAAGTCACAATATCTTTCCAGAATGGCTATAATGATTCATAGCTTGACTAGTAAGTATATTAGTGTGCCTGTCTTCCTATAACTTCTCCAGTCATCATTATTTTCCTTTTTCCTCCTCTTTGCCAATCTGATGAATGTAAAATAAAACTTTGAGGTTATTTTAATTTACATTTCTCTTATTGCTAGTAATTTGGAAATTTTTTTTAATATGGTTGTGGATACCTCACTTTTTTTGCCCTTGAAAACTAACTGTTCATCAGCTAGCTGGTGTAATAGGTAGAGTACTGGGCTTGCAATCTGGAAGACCCATTTTCATAAGGCACAGCTAAGTGATGCAGTGGATAGATACTGACCTTGGAGTCAGAAAGATCTGAGTTAAAATCTGGCCTCAGACACTTGACTAGCTGCTTGACCTTGGGCAAGTCACTTAACTTTGATTACCTAAAAAAAAAAAAAGAAAACTAGCTGTGACAATTTATATATTTATAAATGGCTCTTCTTACATATTTGAATCAATTCCTTATAAGTTGTGTATATCAGATCTTTATTGGAGAAACTTTTTGCAAAGATTTTTTTCCAAGTTATCTCCTTCCTTAATAATTTTAAGTGCATTGATTTTTGTTTATTGCAAAAGCCTTTCAATTTTATGAAACCAAAAACCTTCCATTTTACATTCCATTGATCTTCTCTGTTCCTTATTTGGTAAAGTACTATTTCCAAATCTATAGTTGTAATAAGTATCTCCTTTCTTGCTCTCCTAATTTGCTTTTAGTGTGAACTTTTGCATGTAGGCCAAGTATCTATTTGGAGTTTATTATGGTATATTTAAAAGAGCCAAGCGGGAGGCACAGTGGATAAAGCTCTGGGCCTAGAGTAAGAAAGACCTGAGTTTAAATCCGACCTCAGATACTTACTAGCTGTGTGACCTCAGGCAAGTCACTTAACCCTGTTTGTCTGTTTCCTCAGGTATAAAGTGGGGATCATAATAACCTCTACTTCCCAGGGTCATTGTAGGGATCAAAAGAGATAATATTTGTAAAGCAGTTAGCACGGTGCCTGGTATATAGCAATATAATAATATATAATATATTATATTATTATATGTTATGTTATAATATTATATATTATATTATAAATAACATATATATATATATATATTTTACTGGTTATCTTATACCCTTGTGTGGAATGAGAGGTTGGCCTATACCTAACTTCTGCCAAAATGCTTTCCATTTTTCCCAGCAGTTTTCGTTGAATAGTGAGTTCTTACCCCAGGAGTTGGGGTCTATGGGTTGTTTGTTTCTATATACTATCTAGTCTGTTCCGTCGATCAAGTTTTCTACTTCTTTAACTTGTGCCAAAGAGTTTTGATGATTGGAACTACATAGTACAATTCAAGATCTGATACTGACAGCCCTCACTTCCTCTTTCTCTCTTCTATTTAATATTTCTCTTGAGATTATTGATTTTTTTTTGTTCCCTCAGATGAATTTTGGTGATTTTTACCTCACATGTAAATTTGATTATTACAATACTAAACAAGTAAATTTCTGTAGTACTGACATTATATTAGCACAACCCAAACATGAGCAATGATATGTTTCTAATTATTTAAGTCTGTTTATTTCTCTAAAGATTATTTCACAATTGTGCTATGTTCATATTGTTCCTATATTTTTCTTGATAGGTAAAACAAAAAGTGTTTTATGCATTCTGCCATTATTTCGAATGAAATTTCTCCATTTGCTGGGTTTTGTTGGCAATAGACAGAAAAGTTTATTTTAATGGGATTTATTTTATATTTTGCTACTTTCCTGAAGTTGTTATTTCAATTAATTCTAGTTGAATCTCTGAAGATCTTCAAGTAGACCATCATCTCACCCACAAAAATTAATGGTTTCCTTTTTGACTATGCTTATTCTTTCAATTTCTTTTTCTTGTCTTATTCTCATAGCATGTGTCTAGCACTATATCAATAGTGGTGAGAATGGAAATCCTTGCTTTAATTTACTACAAGAGCCTATGGCATTTCTCCATTATCTATAATGCTGATTCTTGGTTTTATATACATTTTATCTATCATATTAAGGAAAAATCTATTTATTCCTATGATTTGGGGGGGAGGGTTGTAATAGAAATGACTGTTATACTTTGTCCAGTGATTTTTTCTGCATCTATTAAAATAATTATGGAGTTTTCATTGTTTTTGTTTTAATAGTTTCTATTATATTTATAGTTTTACTCATATTAAGCCATACTTGTGCTTCTGTCTTAAATTCAACCTAGTATATAATCTGTTTAATATGTCACTTTAGTATCTTTGATAATATTTTACTCAATGTCCTTATATCAACATTCATTAGGAATATGGGACTATAGTTTTTACTTTCAGTCTTTTAAATTTTTTTTTCCTTGAATAAAGCATCAAGACCATATTTGTAATATAGAAAGAACTTGGCAGAATCTTTTATTTTCCTTTTTTTGCAAACAGCTTATATAATATTGGAATTATTTGTTGAATTTTACTAGAATTAAATTATAAATTCATCTGGTCCTAGCATTTTTATTACTTTGGGAATTCATTTATAACTTGCTAAATTGCTTTTTTTTATATTGGGTTATTTAAATTTTCTGTTTCTTATTGGGTTAATCTAATATTTTTTATTTTTGTAAACATTTATATGTTCTAATAGTTATACAAGTGTTGTCAGCATATAATTGAGCAAAACAATTTCTAATAATTTCCTTTATTTCTTCGTTATGAATTCTTTTTTATTTTTGATGCCATACACTAATTTTTCCTCTCTTTTTTTTTCCAGTAAGAAGTATGGTTAATTGAATTCTAATAGAGTTAAGGCTAGAGTACTGAACCTCAAGGCAGTTAGACCTAGGTTCAACTCTTGTCTCATATATTTACTAATTTATTGACCTTAGCCAACTCTTTTAATTTCTTTCTCAGCCTCATTTTCTTTAATCAGTACAATGATGTTAATAATAGCTCCTATCTTTGATGCAGAAACCCAAAGACCAAGAATCTAAGAGGTCCCCAAAGGCCATCTAATCCAGGAGTGGGGAACCTGCAGCCTTGAGGCCACATGGGGCCTTCTAGATCCTTAAGTGCAGCCTTTTGACTGATTTATTGTGCGATAATTCGTCATTAGGCATTGATTTAGAAGCCACAATAAATAAGTCAAAAGGCTGCACTTAAGGCTCTAGAGGCCAAGGCCACAGGTTCCCCACCCCTTATCTAATCCAACCCCTTCATTTTAACAACTAGGCAATGAAAGGCTAGAAGGGTTAAATAACTTAATCGAGGTCAAAGAAGTAGTAAGCAAAAGAGTCAGGGTTTGAAACTACATCCCTTGACTCAAGACATAGCCCTTATACCATTCCACTGGGTTGTGGTGAGGACCAAATGAGAAGATGCATGTAAAGTCCTGTGAACCATAAGTCATTTGAGTAAATCTCAACTAGTATTATTCTAATAATATTTACCATCAAGGTCAAACTCTTTGTTGAATTTAGGATTAATTAATTTATTTTTTTGTCATTAAATGCTATCATCTGAGACCTTTAAACCATAGGTCCTTTATTAAACAGACGAAAAAACCCTACAACTATGACCGTGTCTTTTGTCCATTTAGAACCAGACAATATTGGAGACCAGAACTCCACGGAAGGCAGTGAGA
>NW_027185715.1:14788291-14790147 GCF_028583685.1 Petaurus breviceps papuanus
AGAACCAGACAATATTGGAGACCAGAACTCCACGGAAGGCAGTGAGAGGATGTACATATTGCTTTCGAATCTGAGACCCTGTTGTTCTAGTTGTCATTCCTGAACCTGATATCTACAGAGAAACCAATCTATTTTTTGAAGTATCATTAACCACTACATTTTTCCCCTTTTGATAATTCATAATTATCCATTGATTTAGAAGCAACAATGAAGATGATCCATTCTACTAAGAATCTTTCCTCTGAGGTCAAATGCTAGGCACTATTCACTATAATTTCCATAGCGTAGATTGTTTGTGGTTTTTAATTAAGTATTTTTCCTTACATATAAAGTAAACCGAAAACACAACCTTGGTCATAAAAGTGAGTAATAAACCAAACACATGGTTACTTCCTTTATACATTTTCTTTCCTATAAATTGAAAAGTATTATTCCCTAAAAACTGTATCACACATTGGCATAAAAGTGAGCATTGTCAAACATTACACTTTGTCTGAGAAATAAGATTTAGTTCTTTACTAGTGGTTAGGGGAAATGGGCTGTGGTAGCACATAAAACTTTGGGTGGTGATGTGTGGAGTTTCTTTCATTACAAGAAGAAGAGAAAGCAGGAAGTAATCAGAGAGGCACCATCAGTGTTCATTGGTGTGTGTCCAATAGTATGAAATTTGTTTCATTTTCCTATATCTTTGTGAAATAAAACCATTTGTGGTTATCTGCATTTTCACTACATCAATCCCCTCCACAAAAGTCCTATTGCGATGACCTCATCACCCCATGGCCATGACTTTAGACTCTCAAAAGATCAATCAATGAACTAAACTCCTTTTAGAAAGCTCTGGAAAGTTCCAACATGATAGAAAATTTTTGTATAATATTCAAGTAACTGACTGAGTCTTCTTTCCAGGGACCAGTCCCACCCAAGACCAGTATGAATGGTGCTTCTCACCACTAATGGACAAACTTTTTGGCCATGGCAAGCCATGAAACAGAGAATATGAAAGAGTCCCTCTTTCTGCTTCTCAAGAGACAGAGGAAGCAGGTGAAAAAGAGCCCAGAAAAGTTTTTTTTTTCTTTTTTAATTACCCTATTTCCTGTTATAGCTGTTATGTAAATACCAAGCGCTATTTACACTTCCTTGGACCTGTTCATCCCTTTTGCAAAAAGATACAAAAGTGAGTTGACAAAGCTTTCTTTTCTAAACCATTTTTCCACTTGTCTATTGAATTGATATCTCAGAGGGAAATAATACAGATTCCAAAGAGTCTTAAGGCTGGTTTCATTCATAAGGTAATAAATTTAAAGTTGGAACAGGCCTTTGTAGTTTGACCCCTTCATTTTACAGATGAAGGAACCAAGGCCTAGTGAGAGCTAAATGATTGGCCAAAGGTCACACAGGTAGGAAATTATAATGAGATTTGAAATGAGGCTCTCTTGGGGTGGCTAGGTGGTACAGCGAATAGAACACCGGCCCTAGAGTCAGGAGGACCTAAGTTCAAATCTGACCTCAGACACTTAACAAAAAACTAATCGTTTGACCTTGGCCAATTACCTCAACCCGACCGTCCTTCCCCCCCCCAAAAAAAAAAAAAAAAAAAAAAAAAAAGAAATGAGGCTCTCTGACTGAATCCAGTGTTCTTTACCCTACATTATGGCACCTCCTAGCTCTAGGAATTAAAACCCTCTGTATCATAAGTTGACATAGGATTCATTCAAGGACAGTTCATTTTACAAATGAGGAAGCTGAGGCAAACAGGGTTAAGTGACTTGCCCAGGGTCAGACAGAGAGAGACAGAGACAGAGAGATGGGGAGAGAGAGAGCGAGACAGAGAGAGAGAGGGAGAGAGAGAGAGAGAG
>NW_027185715.1:14790247-14792494 GCF_028583685.1 Petaurus breviceps papuanus
AGTCCTTGACTACAAAGACTGTGCTCTGGCAAAATATCGCACTTTTAAACTTCTCATGAGAATTTTTTCAATCAATCTTGGGTTTTGTGATGTTATTCAGTGCTCACCATGCCTGGCACCTCCCAATTCTTTTCTTTGATGTAAGCTCCAGTCCTTTTAATCTCTTGTTCCAACAAGTTTTTCAACATTCATCCCTTTCCCCTGGCCTATGTTTTCCAATGAATTTCTTGCTACCCTCCCTCACGTATTTCCACTTTTGTATTAAAATCACCAAGCAGAAAAATATATATAAATTTAATATGGAAGCTCTTGTCAAGTTCTTTGTAGAATTTCTTTGCTTCTTCATCCTCTGCAAAAGGTGTTGGTGCAATTATCTTCATGATGATCTTTTTTCAAGTTATCATGAGTAACTCAACACAATGCGACCAAATGTCCCATGGCATGTTATTTCCTTTTACCTTTGACCACCTTTGATCACAGTATAAAATCAACTCTTGTCAATTCCTTTATTTGCCTCTTCACAGGGAAGCTATCAACCATCCTTCCAATTATCTACAACCGACTTATTCTTCTGGCTTCATTTATGGCAAAACTGTCCAATCTGATATGATTTCATTACTCCAGAATTATATCCATTCCTTGGTCATTGGACAAAGCTCTCATATTTAGAGTGTTGACAGAAAAGTTAGCATTTAGACAGCCTAAAAATTGTGTGTTTCCTAGGACCCTTTGACACCACCACTGCATTTGTGGAAGGCAATCAATATTTATTAAGTACTTTGTATATTCCAGTAACTCTGTAAAGCATTGATGATAAAAAAGAAAGGTAGAAATAGGGTCCTTGCCTTCCAAGAGCTTGTATCCCAATGGCTGTTAGAACGGAAATAAATGTGTCCATATAAAACATAGAGTCTACATGATGAAACGTGATATCCACCCTCAGATAAATAGATGATCGACTCAGAGGGCAGCCTGAGCCTGATGTGGGACCCAACGACTGACGCTTGCCCTTGAGTAGCCATATTAGTGGAGAGAAGTCGGATAAGAGAAGTTGTGGAGGGAGAACAGGAATTCTTAACAACATACTGGATATCTGAGGTGGGTGTGAGTGAGTGAGGAGTTGAGGCTTCATCAAGGTTGTGAGTCTAGGCGACTGTCTTTCTTAGTATTAGGCAAGGCTGGAAGAGGAGAGGGCTTTGAAGGAAAGAATAAATTCTAGTTTGAACATGTTGACTTTGAGAGGAATCTAGCCTGACATTGACATTGCCAAAAGGCAGTTGGTGATGTGAAACTTAGATTCAGAAGAAAGATTAGGTTTGGATGTCTAAATATGGGAATCATCTACATAGAGTTTAGAATGGAACCAATGATGAAATCAGCAAATAGAATATGATAGAAGAAGGAAAGTAAAGGGCCCGGGGAGATACCCACAGTTAGTGGGAATGATTTGAATGAAGATCAGACAAAGGACACTAAGAAGGATCAGTATGACTAGTAGGTGGAGAGCCAGTGTAGGGCAATGTTTGAAAACCTAGAGAGGAAAGAGTATCCAGGGGAAGAGAGCAATCAACAATGTCAAAGATTATGGGAAGGTCAAGAAGGATAAAGACTGAGAAGAAGCCATTAGATTAAGTAAGCAGGAGATTTGGCAGCTTTAGAAAGAGCACTTTCACTTGAATAATGAGATCTAAAGCCAGATTGCTAAGTGTGAGTGCAAATGGAGGCTCCTAGCAGATGTGGCTTTCTCAAGGAGCAGCTAAGAAGAGGAGGAGAAAAGACATAGGATGTTAGCTGATGTGCATGGTCAGATCAAGAGAAGGTTTTAAAAGATGGAGAAGACACTGATACTATTGTAAACAGCATCGAAGGAGCCAGTAGATGGGGAAGATTAAAGGTTACAAAGAGAGTGAGGGTTATAGCAGGATCAATCTGTTGAAGACCAGATGAAGACTGCTCCCGAATTCTACTTCTCCATACTTGCTCCAAACTGAACTTTTCTTTGTTCTCTATTTCTATAGAGGTTAGTGCTTAAAATTCCTTATGCCTCAGTCTAAAGCAAGGTACCTGTTCATTTTCCTGCTGATTAGAACTGAGAGCTACAATTTTATCTACAATGGGCTTTGCCCACCTTTTTCTAGGGTGTTGCCCATCTCTTCTTGCACTTGTGAGTAGTACAAGCTACCCCATTGTGGACCTAACCGGCAAGTTTCAGTTGGGTGATGCAGTTCCTTCCTTCCTTCCTTCCTT
>NW_027185715.1:14792594-14802594 GCF_028583685.1 Petaurus breviceps papuanus
CTTCCTTCCTTCCTTCCTTCCTTCCTTCCTCCCTCCCTCCCTTCCTCCCTCCCTCCCTTCCATCCTTCTTCCCTTCCTCCCTCCCTCCCTTCCTTCCTTCCTTTCTTCTTTTCTTCCTTCCTTCCTTCCTTCCTTCTTTCTCCCTTCCTCACATCCTTCCTTCCTCCCTTCCTCTCTTCCTTCCTTCTTTCCTTTCTTCCTTCTTTCCTCCTGTCCTCTCCTTCCTCTTCCTCTGCCCCTTACCTGCGGGTTCTCTGCCCAAAGGAATGTAAATTTTGATAGCTGAAACTAGGACCAAGCCTTAAACCCAAATCGCTATGGCTCTCATTGATTGACCAACAATAGGTCCCAGGCTTTTGCTGAGGAGAAAAAAAGAATACTTTGAATTCCAAGAACTAGAATGAAGAATTAAATTGCAAATAAAAACTTAATTTTAAAATGAGATGGTTGTTCACCTCTGCTGGTGATCTTAGTAAATTTTAGACATTAGTTGTAACATAGGAGCCATCTCTGCTATTTATCATTATGTTGACCAAACTGGACTCTACCACCATCTATAAAGTCTCTGGTCTTTATAACCTGAATCAACAAAGGGATACTTTCATCAATCAAATTCTGAGGCCATGAAGTATCAAAGAGAATGCCTAATTATGGCCATGCAGTCTAATTTAAAAGCCAAATCTAGACCTGCTATTTTGTGCTTCCTCAAAGTTATATGAAGAGATTAAGGTAAATATTTTCACAGCGACAATTTTAGTGGTTAATGATAGGTACAGAGAAACATTAATTTACAGCTGGAAGGGACCTTAGATCATCTAATTCAACCCCCTCACTTTGAAGGGAAATGACTTGTCCAGGGTCACACAGGTAAGAAAAAACAAAAGACAAGATTTAAAACAGGTCCTCTGATTCATAATCAGGGTTCTTTACATGACTCAATTCAGCTTTCAAATCAGTAAAGGTTTTTTAAGTACCTATTTTATCACTAAATTGTAAGTTGATCTTCATAACCAAATCTAGAAGTTAAATTAAAAATATATGCATAAAATATATATGTATATATGAAAATATGAACTGTTAAAATAAATTAAAAGATTATTATTCATATTCTTATATTTTCTATGACCTCCCTTCTGTTTATAAGGACTTAAAAAAAATTCATGAGTAACAAGTGAGAATGAGTTTGGGACAGAGGTTTCTGATCTGGGATATTTGTACTCCCAAGAGGTACCCAGAATACTTGGGAGATAATCATTATCTTATTAACATTTTTTAAGATGTCTCTTTATTTTATTTCTTATGAGCAAATACATGGTAAAGGATAGAATTTCTTTCCTTTCATATTGCCTAAGACATATGAAAGTCACGGGCTTCAGGGGCTGAAAAAGATTGGGAACCCTTGGTTTAAGAATCAGAGAAACTTAAAGCTGAAGTTTTAGAATCCACTGTCAATTGAAAATCAATCAGTTTCTTTAAAAATTCAAAAATGATGGCTAAAGTCAATTAGTAATTATTATTCAAATTACAAAATTCAATTTATAACTATTTTAAAAGGACACAATGTGTGCATAAAGAAAATTGTACTGGGGTGGCCAGGTAGCACAGCGAGTAAGAGCACCAGGCTCCAGTGTCAGGATGACCTGGGGATCAAATCCGGGCTCAGATACTCAGCACCACACCCAGAAACACCTGGCCATGTAACCTTGAGCAAGTTACCTAACCCTGATTGCTTTAAAACAAAAAATAGAAAAAGAAAATTGTACTTGTGTTATAACAGCACATCCAATGATCCTACCCCATGGGTCAATGTAATAAACCAACATATTCAAATTCTCTATGCAAGGAAGAAGGAAAGAATTTCTTTCTCTTTCAATCCCTTATTTTACAAAGGAGTAAAGATTTTCTTTATCTGACTGTGTTGATCACCTTTAATCTTCAGGTTAAGGAAGTGGTCAAGAGAAGTCTCTAGGTTAAAGATATTTCAAATCTGCCTCCCTGCCCATATTTACCAAGATTGTTATTCTCATCTTTGAATTATCAATTTACATTATTATATTATATTAATTATGTTTCTATCTCCTTCTGGCTATTCGGAATAGGAACCCTGATAATGAAGCTTCATAGCACACTAAGCTCCCTATAAGAGCTAGAGGGCTCAATATATGCCCGGAAACATCTTGTGATTGAATGGAGGAAAGTTTTTTTGTTGTTAATAGGGCAATGTCCTGGATTCAAAAGTGAACTTTCCTTTTAAAGGGGTAAATAACTTGGAAACTGGAGGGAGCCTGTAATTTTTGCTTCCAACCTTCAAGGGGAGATGAAGAGCAGGTTATAGATATCATAGGAAGAAAGAAGGTAATTGCATATTTAACCTAATAGGCGGTGGTGGTGAGCGGGACAAGCTGAGGGGTAATTACCTCTTAGCTTAAGAGCTCTGCCTGTACCTGAGCTGGGAGGAACTCACTCCCTTCTTTCACAGAGGCAGGATTTCTTTCCTAACAACTCACCGCGCCCCCTCCATTCTGGCGGGTAGTTTCCCCAGTAGCTCAGTCTCATTGAGGGTCATGGCTTTCCCTTCAAACCCAGCCTGTCAAAATGACTGCACCTGCTGTGCTCCTGGCTTCTGCCAGCTCAATTTTTACTGAGGGCATTTTCCCAGACAACTTAATAAATTGTCTCCTCAATTAAATGCATGGCTTTCAAACAACCAGTCATTTGCACTGGCATAGTCCACAGCAGTGGGGTCAGATTTGAACAGAAATAGATCCCTATTACACATGTTAAATTGGAAAACCACTGATTATGATTATCTATATTATATTTTATATAAATATAGTATATATTCTATGAGTGTTACATAATATAATGTAATATATAATATATTACATAATATAGTGTATTATAATATATTATATAACATATAGCATATATCATGTAACATAATATCTAGTATATGGTATATAATAGATATATTTATAATGTATGCTAGATATCATATTATATAATAGATGTACATGTTATATACTAGATATTATGTTACATAACACATGCATATGCTATGTACTAGATTTTATGTTACATAATATATGTATGTTATATACTAGATATTATATTTTATGATATGTTGTTTGTTATATATTATAATACAATCTATAACATGTAATATACTATATAAATATATACAAATATATTCTATATTATATTTATTCTGTTATGGATTTCCCAGTTAGATTATAATCTCCTTTGGCCTGAACTGGTGAGTTCTACAGGGCCTAAGGACCACACGTTTGATACTTCTGGTCTAAAATGAGTTTCCAAAGGCTTTTTCCAAAATCTTTTCTGTAGAGAAAATTTGAAACTCAAATTTAGAAAATATATATTTTACATGTAATCAGGGGGAAATAGATGCTAAATGGATAAAAACTAATAATAATAGCAATCTTTTTTTGTTTAATCATTTCAGTCATGTCAGTCTCATGATCCCTTTTGGGGGGGGTGGGGTAAGTTCTTGGCAGAGACACTGGAGTGTTTTGCCATTTCCTTCTCCAGCTTATTTTACAGATAAGGAAACTGAGGCAGAGTGAAGTGACTTATCCAGGGTCACACAGCTAGTAAATGTCTGAAGCTGAATTTGAACTCAGGTCTTCCTGGCTTCAGACCCAGCACTCTATCCACTACACCAGCAAACTGCCTTTTATCATCTAGCTCTCCTTCTTTTCTAGGTTTTCTCTCTCATCTCCCATTTCTACACATGCACTCAAATAAATGTATTAAAACACACCCAACAGCTATACAGTTTAATACAATTTCAAAATCACCAAAAGAAAACCAAAATTATTGGGTAAAGAGGTAAGAGGAACTGGTTGCTTCCTCTACTGGAAGAAGAATGGACAGTGTAACTTGTAACTTCATTCTACTCACAGGTAGGAGGTGAATACAGAGAAGAGATGAGAGCAAATGAAGAGGCATGGAATTTGTTCTCATATGAGCAAAAGGGGAATCACCAAGTAAGCCTGACTGACAAACACTCATGGTTTCATGTCCAGTTAAATATAGCAGTCTGTGGACTGTCCCCTCTTGTCATGATAGGGTCCTCATTAAGAATCTACCATGACACAATAAAGAAAATCTTGTTCAGAAGGAGGAGGAGGAAGAGGAGGAGGAGGAGGAGGAGAAGAAGGAGAAGGAGGAGGAGGAGAAGAAGGAGAAGAAGAAAAAGAAGAAGAAGAAGAAGAATAAGAAGAAGAAGAAGAAGAAGAAGAGAGCATTAGTAGTATTCCCTGATTCCTTCCTTCCTGGGTCTGGAAATTTTCAGCATATGGATCTTAGATAGCATGCTTTCTTGTCTCCAGCCTCCACCACTCTTCACCATCCTCAATGTCACTGCTAGTCCATTTGGGACTGAGCAGGATTTCACCCCCTACCCAAAGCCAGCACAAACTCAGAAACCCACTCCAGATGAAACACCCACTTTTGCCCAATTCTTAGAGCATCAATTCCAAGAAACCTGTGACAGAGGCTTTCTTCCCCTCACTCCTGCTCTCTTTCCCTCTCCTCCCTGCTGTTCCTACATCCCTCTCCAAGTCTCCTTCTCTTACTCTCTCTTAATAATTAGCATTTACATAGCTTTTTAAACATTTTATAAATATTAACTCATTTCATCTCCACAACCACCCTGAGAACTAGGTGCTATTGGTGTCACCATTTTACAGATGAGAGAACTGAGGCAGACAGCAGACTTTTCCAGGTTCACACAGTTGGTATGTGTCTGAAATGGCTCTCCCTCTCTGTCTCTCTGTCTGTCTCTCTCAGTCTCTGTCTCTGTCTCTATCTTTCTCTGTCACTCTGTCTCTGTCTTTCTCTCTCTCTCTCTCTCTCTCTCTCTCTCTCTCACACACACACACACACACACACACACACACACACACACACACATACACCCCTCCCTCCTTGGTTTAGAATTAAGAGAGCATCTGGCCTTGTGATAAGAGCCACCAAACAAGGACTGGGAGAATGAATGATTTATAATCTCTCTTCTATTTATAAAAATGTTTACGTTTCTATTTTAAAGAATTATAGTTTGAATTCATAGGAGTAATTTTGGATGGGCTTTATTTTTACGTTTGCGCTGAGCTAGGAATTTTGCTGAGGGTCCATACACTTGTTCGTGTATATTCACAAATATATCTCTCCCTTTCAACCAATGTGGGCTCTTCTAATTGAGTGAGATTTAGGCAATTCAGGATCCCATCAACCACTTGCTAAAAAGATCCATAGAATGATTAGCTAGGAAGTTATCTGAAGCCTGACATGCCTCCTAGAGAGGATATGTGTACACCAAAAAATACTTCTAAAGAGACCTGGAGTTGAAAGATGAGAAGATGCATTGTGAACATCAAAGAAAAGGAGTTTGTCACCTTCCTGTTGAGTTGCAATGACATAGTTCATTGATATTAGAGTTCAGTCTAGAATCAAGAACACAAGCACAAAGGGGCATTCAGGAGTCAGGGTCAGTGCCTTAGAATAATCACAGAAATTCCAAGATCTAGAACCCTCAGGAAGCAAAAGCCAGGAGCTAAATCAACCAGTCAATAAATCAGCAAGTATGTTCTAGTCATCTACTGCAGGCCAGAGGGTGTAAGGGTTATGGGATTTAAAGATCTTCCATGCCCCGTTGGACTTGCTGACGTAGCAGGAAGGGGCGGAGCCAGAGGAAGCGGAAGCCAAGCTAGCGTTCCTGCGGTGGCTGGCGGTGGTGGTGACGGCGGCAGCAGCAGAGGCAGTGGCAGCGCGAAGCCCTTTTTGAGTTAGGACTGCTAAGGACTTTCTGCTAAGGACTCCTGCTGAGGACTGCCAGGGGCCAGAGCTGCTGGGAGCGCGCTTCCAGGACGCTGGGTGGTTGCTGTGTGTGGGGAGAGGAGGACCTTTGCCTGAGGTAGCCTGTTCTGTTTTAAAGGCTTGAAAATGTGGGTGCTTTCTACTTTATCTACCTGTGCCAATATCATAACTACTCTGATGGCTTTCACTTTCTGGTTTTGGGACTCAGTCTTTTGGTATCTTAATAAATTTTCTAGTTTATTTCCTCATATGGCAAACATGACGTATTTTGTAATGGATAATTATATCAGCATATTTGTAATCTCTATAGGCATTGTGAATATGGCATTGCTGATACAGAGGGGCAGGGAGGTAGATGGTTCAGTGAATAGAGTGCTGTCTTAGAGAGTCAGGAAGACTCATCATCCTGCATTCAAATCTGGCCTCAGACACTTACTAGCTGTTTGACCCTGGACAAGTCACTTAACCCTGCTTGACTCAGTTTCCCCAACTGTAAAATGAGCTGGAGAAGGAAATGACAAAGCACTCTAGTACCTCTGCCAAGAAAACTATATAATACCGTGTTTCCCCGATAATAAGACACTGTCTTATTAATTTTTTTGGAAAGAAAAACACCAGAGGGCTTATTTTCAGGGGAGGGCTTATGTTGTCCTGCCTCAGCTCTCCTCCGCGGCACTGCTCTCAATGGCACCAGCAAGCAAATCACTGGGGAAGAACAGGATGATGCGCTCACTGCTGCAGCTCTGATTGGATGCAGCTCGGAGCGCGGCGTGCGTTTCATGGGGGGGGAGGGGACAGTGCATACAGAGGGTACCATAATGTAGCATGTAGCGCAGGGGATCACCTTCACTACAGTAGCAATCTCAACAGGGCTAATTTTCGGGGGAGGGCTTTTTTTAGAGGAATCTTACACAGTAAGGGGAGGGCTTATTTTCAGGATAGGTCTTATTATCGGGGAAACACGGTACTATTGTTCTGTAAGGATGATTTTAGAAGAACTTACATGAACTGATGCACAGTGAACAGAACCAGGAAAACATTGTACAGAATAACAATATTGTTCTGTGAAGAACTGTGAATGACTTAGCTATCCTCAGAAATATAATGATCCAAGACAATCCCAAAGGACTAATGATGAAGCATACCTATCTGCCTCCAGAGAAAGAATTGATATCGATTGAATGGAGACTGAAGCATGCTATTTTTCATCTTCTTTCTTTCATTTTTTTTTCTTTTACTCAAGTCTTCTTATACAAAATGACTAATATGGAAATGTTTTATATAATTACCCAGGCATGACCTATATCTGATTGCTTACTGTCTCAGAGAAGGAGAGGGAGATAGAATTTAGAACTCAAAAATTTAAATAAAAATGTTTTTAAAATTTTTTAAAGAAAACTCCATATGGGGTCACAGAGTCAGACATGACTGAAATGCAACTTAACACACAGTGTGTGCCAAAACTCTGCTAGGCACTGGGGATAAAATGACAGGTGGAAATTACATTCAACCAAGGGAGACAATATGTATCCATATACTTATAGGAAAGGTACTGCCCTTTCCATATAAAGTATATTAGAACTAAAATAATAAAGAAAAAGTTATGTCAACTGGTAAAGGATGTAAGATATTGCCTCTCACATAGATAAACATTTTGATGCCTGAAAGGAGTAGGAAATTAATTTTGGTTTAATAAAAACTGCTAAAAATTTGTGCATGAAGAAACAGCATCCAGATGGGATATGAGCCATTTTGGACAGGAAATGAACTGTGGCATAAATATAAACACTTGAATTACCTGACAAAAGACATAAGATGATTCTTCATTTGTATGCAAACAACTTGATGGTTTAAATGAGCTGAGAAAAACTTTCATTTATTAAAAGCTGGGAAAATGTGAGTATGACAAAACAGCTCTTCTTTTCTGGTGGTAGCTACATGTCCCAATTCTTCTCCCTCCCCCTGTATTTTTGGGGGTGTTAGAAGGATAGGGAGGTGATTACCCCCATCTGTCCCTTTTGCTGATTGGGAGACATGTTGGTAGCAACTCAGTCTCATAATATCCTCACTACCTTGTAGTGGGTTCCATTTATCTTGGGACAGAAGGAAAGTCCAGTGAGGGGGAGGGGAACTAGAATGGTTTTCCCTCAACTGGTTCTTATTGGGGCCACCCTACTCCTTTACCCTACCCCACTGACTCACAGCCCAGAGAGAAACACCATTATTTACCCAGATCTCCTGCTGCCACCTGGACCCCTGTCTCTGAACCTTATTTTAACTAAATCATAATTTGAGGAGGCAGGAAGGGAAAGGGATGGAACCCACTTTTCTGTAGAAGATGATGCATTGTGTTGATAATAATTGTAAAGCATTATGATCCCTTAGCTCTTTTGCATATAATTGTTTTAAGATAAATTTATAAAAAGAGGGAAAAAATCATATAGTAATTTATAGACTGATAAATGTATAACAAGTGCATTGATTTCAAAGGGAAATTTGAATTACTACCTTTTACATAGATGAGTAATTGAGTGCCTTCCTAGAAGGCTCTGATTGGAGCCATTGAAAGGTAAAGGAGAAAAGAGAAGGTGGGAGGCTAAGGAACGATTGGGAAAGTGACAAGATTCAGCAGGGCTGAAAAACAGCTGGTTACTGATGAGCAGAGTGAAAACTATCGGTCCAGTTATTGCCCTTTGCTGCCACCTAGAGCCCAAGAGAGGTAACACCTCTCAGACAGGTCCATTAAAATCCCTTAAAGTTGTCTCAAGTTTCCTTGCTTCCTTCCACATGAGGAGGCTGCCACTCCAAATAGTCATCAAAATACTAAAAAAGAAATTGTGAAACAGCAGCAGATCTAACACAGAGTCAATGTAATTTTTTTCCCATTCAAATTCATGTATCCCCTGAAATCTATCCACAGATCTCTCAGGGGTCCATGGACCTCAGATTAAGAATTCCTGGTTGAAAAGATCTCTAAAGCTCCTTCCAACTCTATATCTATGATTGCAGGTATCTATGGTTCTGTCATTTCAGGAACTTGCTTTAGAAGTCTCTTCATCAGCCCTTAAAGATCATAGCTCCATGATCTAAATATGATTTGGAAGTAGAAAAAAACAATGTGTGTTCATTCTCTACAACAACATCAATCAATCAATCAATTGACAATTATTTACCAAGTATATGGTATGCTCCAGGCACTGACCTAAGCACTATGGATACAAATCCAAAATCTGTCAAGAAATTTTCATTCTATTCCAAAGAGACAACACATATAAGAGTGACAGCTAAAAAAAAGGTGAAGTTCCAGAAGTGGTGAATGGCTTGGCGTAGATCATTCAATTGCAGATTCGATCTTTCCAGGAACAACATTCCTCTCATTTATGGGACAGGCAGAGAAAATACTCCAGTTTGTAGCAGATTCAGAAAAAGTTAGACCCTCTGCATTTTGGCTTCCTACCTCATCAGACATATAGTCTTCTCCAAAGTTACCATCGATCTCATAATTGCCTAATCTAATCACCTATTATGGATCCTCATCCTTCATGGACACTGTTGATCACCACCTTCTCCTCTCTAGATTTTTGTGACACTGTTCTCGCCTGGTTTTTCTCCCACCAGTCTTACCATTCCTTCTTAGTGGATCTTCATGCATATCACACTTAGTCTGTGTGACTGTCCCCTAAGGCTCTAACCTGAGTCTTCTCTTCTCCCTTTATATTACCTTGTTTGGTGATTCCATCATCTCCCATTAGTTAAAGTATCATCTTTATGCAAATGATTCCATGTTTATATATCCAGCCTTAGTCCCTCTCCTGAGTTCTAGTCCAACATCATCAACTATCATTGAACATACCAACTGAATGTCTTGTAGGTATCCCAAAGTCAAAATGTTCAAAACAGAACTTGTTATCCTTCTTTTTAAAAATCATCCATCTACGGGTGGCTAGGTGGCACAGTGAATAGAGCACCAGCCCTAGAGTCAGGAGGACCTGAGTTCAAATTCAACCTCAGACACAACACAAAACTAGCCATGTGACCTTGGGAAAGTCACTTAACCCCAATTGCCCTACCTTCCCCTCTCCAAAAAGAAAAAAAAATCATCCATCTTCTCACTTTTCCTATTACCATAAAGGGCACCGTCATATTCCCAATCATCTAGACT
>NW_027185715.1:14805094-14846363 GCF_028583685.1 Petaurus breviceps papuanus
CTCTGTACAGCATCCATTTGAAAACAAAAATTAAGCAGCCCCTGACCTCAAGGAGCTTACATTTTGATAGGGGAAGCAACATGCATATATGTAAATATATGAAGAATATATACATATCACCTTTGTCTCCCAGGTTGCTGCCTTAAGAGCAATGCCATAAAAACCTTCAGATTCTGGGGTGGCTAGGTGGCATGGCCCTGGAGTCAGGACAACCCAAGTTCAAATCCGGCCTCCAACACTTAACACTTACTAGCCATGTGACCTTGGGCAAGTCACTTAACCCCAATTGCCCCGCCTTCCCCCCTCCAAAAATTAAAAAAAAAAACCTTCAGATTCAAAAAGTGTTGGATGGATTCGTCCTAGAGTTCACTAGTTTATGGGTATAGTTTTGAACTTGCCTTTGAAGACCCGTGGCAAGGAGAAGCTGAAACACATTGCTCAGATTTCATGAGAGAGAATGTGTGTCAGGCAAGGGTGAGTAGGATAAATCCAATGAGAGGGACTTTCTGAGTTAACTCTATTTTTATCAGCTTAATCTGCAGTATAGAATCGGGTTCTGCCTAACCTGAGACTCTCCTATTCATCCTTAATCCCATTGGTCACACTTATCTCCATTACAAAAACCATCACAAGATGGAACGTCATTTATTACACACAAAAGAAATGCTAGGTAACTTTGAGAGGGAAGGTTCTAGCAGCTGCGGGAGGGGGACAATCAGAAAAGATTTCTCGTACAAAATGGTACTTAAGATGAGTCTTGAAAAAAAAACAGTGATACCAAGACACCAAGGAGAGGAAGGAATGCATTAGAGACATGAGGGAGGACCCACTCCCAGAGAAGAGGGAGCTTCATGAGTGAGGAGTAGCAAGTAAGTCAGTATGGTTAGATTAGAGGAATTTTTTTAAATTACTTTTTCTTTATAGCACAAAGACAGGCTATGTGGTTCTGAGTTGTTGTTTTTGAGGGAGTGGGGAGGAAGGTAATGTGGGTTAAATGACTTGCCCAGGGTCACACAGCTAATAAGTGCCTAAGGTTGGATTTGAACTCAGAATCTCCTGACTGGGACCTTATCCACTTGGCCAATTAGCTTCCACTGTGATTCTTTCTTCTTTTTTAAGGGGAGGAAGGTAAGGCAGTTGGGGTTAAGTGACTTGCCCAAGGTCACACAGCTAATGTGTCAAGTGTCTGAGGTCGGATTTGAACTCAGGTCCTCCTGACTCTAGGGCCGGTGCTCTATTCACTGCACCACCTAGTTGCCCCTCCCCTGTGATTCTTAACTCAATAAGGGATAAGTTGTTGTGTTGTTTTTTAGGGTTTTTTTTTTTTTGGTGGGGGAGAAAGATGCCTCGAACAGCCACACAGCTCAGCTTCATTTCTTGATTCCAGACTTTGGTAATTAGATAAAGGGCATAGCACACATCTTTATCTTTGTTGGATGTCACAGAAATATCTAGGGATATGCTGCAACAAACTGACAAATCTCTCAACAAAAGCAAGCAGAAAAACAAATCAGTTTTTATCTTGGTATTGTTTTCCTTCAGTGACATCTAAAGTTAGAGCAGGAATATTAAGGATTTCAACCTTTTTAAAAAAAAAATTTTGTTTTCCATTTCTGGGTTTTATTGGGGGAACCAGGGAAGGTTGGCAGTAAATCACCAAGCTTTCCTTTGTCCCATATTCTACTTTTCCTTGTGACCCAGGTGCACATTTATTTTTGTTCAATGTTTATTACCATTCAGGCCTAGAAGATCTCTGACAGGAAGGCATTAAGAAAATTAGAGAAATTCTATTTACCTTTTCAGTTTCCTAAAGGCTGAACATTTCTTCCTTCTGTTTATTAGAAGGGACAAAGGGATAAACCATTGATATGGCTTTCCAACTGCCTAAGTACTTTTTGAGTCATACGTAAATTGGACTTAAGTGAGGCAAAGTTGCACGAAGCCCTTGGCCTCTCTCTCTCCTCCAGAGTCACCACAGTCCAGTGGCAGGACAGAATCAAGACAGCTGGTGACAGCCCAATATGCAGTGGATGACCTTGGCATCTTTGATATCTGACCAAGCTGTAAGCACTCCACAGCACCTGCTTCAACCACCTTCATGGTTGGAACAAATTGTTCTCATCCTCCCATCCCACCAGAGGATGTCTTCACATGCTTGAGATAGACACACCCCTCACTCACCAAGGGGTTTGAAACCCTTTGGTTCTCCTCAGCCTGGTTTAGCCTGTCTGCTGAAATGGTTTACTAGGGTGTGGCCACTGCACATACTGTGGCTTCTTGTGACCATAGGTGAGAGTTGGGTGAACAGGTGGATACCAAAGGTGGAAAGTAGGCCTGGAAAGGGCTCAACAGTCATCACACCAGAGGTACCAGTCCTCCCTGAACACACCTTACAAGCATTATGAGGGAAACGCATCCCTCTGGCTTAACATGTTTCTTTTTTCTTCTTTTATATTTTCTTTTTTCCCCAATTACATATAAAAACAATTTTTAACATTCATTTTTAAAACTTTGACTTCCAAATTCTCACCCTTCTTCCCTCCCCATCCACCCTCATTGAGAAGGCAAGCAATTCAATATAGGTTATACATGTGTAGTCATGCAAAACATTTCCATAATAGTCATGTTCTGAAAGAAATCATAGACAAAAAAAAACCTCTTGAGAAAAATAAAGAAAAAGTAGGTGTGGTTAGGTGGCTCAGTGAATAGAGCACTGGCCCTGGAGTCAGGAGGACCTGGCTTCGGATCCGGCCTCAGACACTTAACACAGAAACTAGCCATGTGACATTGGGCAAGTCACTTAACCACAACTGCCCTCCAAAAAGCAAAAATAAAATAAAATAAAGAAAAAGTTTTTTAAAAGTATGCTTCAATCTGTATTCAGACACCACTGGTTCTTTCTCTGGGGATGAATAGCATTCATCATAAGTCCTTCAGAGTTCAACGTGTATTTCTAATTGATGTTTCTAATTCCGTGAGATTGTAAATTCCTTAAGGACAAGAATTGCCCTTTTTTTACCTCTTTTTGTAGCCCCAGCACTTAGCAGAGTGCCTGGTACACAGTAGGTATTAATAAATTTTAATTGCTTGATCAATTGATGTTCAACCATGTCAAATTCAGAGGCAGGGAAGTTGTGTCTAGCAGAATCAATGCTGTATCCTTTCTGAACATCCTTCCCATGCTGTAAGTAAACCTTTTGTTTACTTACGCTCATTTCATTCTCATTTTGAATCTGAACCGAAAGATAAGTCAAGTCTGTCTTGGGCAAGTAAATTATTTATTCTATGGTTTCCTTATCTATTAAATGAGTGGAGCTGAACTGCTCAGCATGATGTTCAATTTGCCCTAGCCTACCTAAAGCCCAGGTTGAGTGCTGTCTCTCTGTCACCCCTTATGTTGGGATATGAGAGCTGCAATTGCTCTCCTGGTCCCCCTTTGCCAGGTTGGTTGCTGTAAATGGCACTATACCTGTATCCCTATGCTAGACCCAAATGCTGTAATAGGTGTTGCTACCCTGATGCCTTCCAAGTTGTCCACTCTTACCCCAAGTCACACTGCTATCTATGGCAGGGTGCTACCCTTGCTGAATCCTAGCTATTCCTCCCCTAACCACATGTTGGCTGGGGAGCAGCCAAAGATGGGTCCTGAATGCTGCCCTCCTGTGTTGGGACCTAGTGATGATAGTAGAGCCAGACTGAGCATTGCCTCACTGTGTCTAGTCTTTTGCCCCCAGGTCAGGACCTCACTGCCTCATGGATAGTCTACCATACCAATATACTCAGTAACAACCCTACTGGTTGGCTCAGGCAATGTCAATGGATTCTGGCCAGTTATGCCCACACTTGGCTTCCTCCTGCTGTCAGTGATCACCCTCCCTAATGCAAAAAACTCCTTCTGCTGCTAGTCTGAGGGGTCCAAGAGCTAATGTTCATCTTAGCATCAATATTCACTCACTTATGCTCAGGGAAAGAGAGTTGTTGAAGTTAACGGAACCAGAACATGTGGCCATTTCTTTAAGTATTTAGATACTTGCCATTTGATGCTGATATATAAAATAAATGATATTATTTCATCATTTATTGTGTCTTTAAACACTCTATCATTTCCCTGCTTATTTCTTTTAAAGACAGGCAGCTGGACAGCATAATAGAAAGATCCCCTGGAATCAGGAAGCTGTTGTTCAGTCATGTCCAACTCTTCATGACCCCCATGGACCACACTGTCCATCGGTTTTCTTGGCAAAGATACTGGAGTGGTTTGCCATTTCCTTCTCTAATGGGGTAAGGCAAACAAAAGTTAAGTGACTTGCCTGCAATCATACAGCAGTAACTGTCTGAGGTCAAATTTGAACTCAGGTCTTCCTGACTCTTGGTCCAACAAGACCAGAGTTCATATCCAGCCTCATACCCTTACTAGTTGTCTAAGCCTACACGTGTCATTTAACCTCTGTTTGCCTCAGTCTCCTCAACTGTAAAATGGTCATACTAATAATACCTACTAATAACAATCTCACAGGATCTCAGAGAATCAAAAAAAAAAAATAACAGATGCTTAATAAATGATAATTCTCTTCCCCTCATGTCTATTTTTACTGTTGCCTTGTCTGAGATTATGATCCCTCTTCCTGTTTGTTTGAGTTTCCCTGAATCTCTAGATCAGTATCCTGTGAAGATCCATGTTCTACTTTTGTAAATTATTCTTTATTAGAAAGTAAAATGGGAGGGGCAGCCAGGTAGCATAGCGAGTAAGAGTACCGGCCCCAGTGTCGGGACCACCTGGGGATCAAATCCAGGCTCTGACACTTGGCACCCACCCAGAAACACCTGGCCGTGTAACCTTGAGCAAGTTACTTAACCCCAATTGCTTAGGGGTGGCCAGGTGGTTCAGCGAGTAAGAGCACTGGTCCCAGAGTCGGGATGACCTGGGTTCAGATACTTAGCACCCACCCAGAAACACCTGGCCATGTAACCTTGAGCAAGTTACTTAATCCCAATTGCTTAAAAAAAAAAAAGTAGAATGGGGGAGAGCAGTGTGAAGAGAAGAAAAAGAACCATTACATTAACTACAAAAATATAAATCAAGACAACATTGGTCAACAACAAAACTCAGGTCAACTGTGATGTCTAACATTGGTATCTGATTATGAAAGATGAAGGAAACATCCTTGCTTTCCATCATGGGATTATAGATGGAAAAGTGGGAGAGATCTCTGAGATCATCTCATCCAACTCCCTCATTAACATAATTATAATATTATTATACATAATATGATATTCCATGATATATAATATAGTATAATATAACATAACATAATATACTATAACCTTATAACATAACATGTCATGCAATGTAATATAATGTAACATGACATAACATAAGATAACATAATACAATACATATGATGTGATATGATATAATATGATATGCTATAACATGTGACATGACATGATATAATACTATATAATATGACATAACATGATATAATATAACTAACTTTGGTGCCTACGATGCCCACTTAGCACAGCACCATACACCACACTAAGTGCCTTACAATTATCTTCTCATTTCATCCTCACAACAAATCTGGGAGGTAGATGCTATTATTATCCCCATTTTACAGGTGAGGAAACTGAGGCAGACAGCTGTTAAGTGATGGCCAGAGTCACATAGCTAGCTGTGTAAGTTCTTGAGGCTATATCTGAACTCATGTCTTTCTGACACCAGGCCTGACACTCTATCCACTGTGTTACCTAGTCACCCCAAAGGAGCCCAGGAAGATAAAAAAAACTTAACATAAGTTTTCAAAGATAGTAAATATCAGAGGAAGGATTTGAATTCACATCCTGACTCTAAAGCCAATGTTCTCTCTGCTTTCCCAATCTACTTTCTAATAAAGAATAAATTACAAAAGTAGAACATGGTTCATATTCTGCATTCACTCTTAATTGGTGTTTTTCCTTCACTGTCTGTATTTTGGACGTTAGGGAAGGGAAAGGGAGGAGGGGCTGTAGGGGAAGTGCCTGATATACAAGAACAAAATATATCGATAAGGAATATCGATCAGGCAAGGAAGTCGCCAATTTAATGAATGACCTAAGGATGACCCCAATCCCTGAAACTCTATGAGACACCAAAGGCAACACCCATATTCTCCATGGGAAAATGCCACCCAGAGGCTCCCAAAGTTACCACATACTGTGAGCGCATCAAATTTTTCAGCAAACTCCCTCCCATGGTCAACTTCCACTTATATGTGATTAGTAGTAATCATTGTAATAATAAATAAGCAAGCACAAAATATGCGTTAGTGAAGATCATATACTATTTTCACATCAGAAAGTAGAAATTGTGTTTTAAGTAGAAGCTTCACAGATAGACTCTGTGCTTCTAGAAAAAAACAATCTATTCATAGGACACATGAAGGGAAGCAGATGGTAGTGGTGGTGGCGAGTAGCTGGGGTTGCACACTCAGCCTTTCCCGGTTCATGCTCATACTCAGAAGAAAATAAAATACACTTTCTTAGAACAGGAAAAACTATTCTCCCCTTCCTTGTTTAGAATTTACCATATGGAACGTTTGTAACAAGGTGGAAGGTGCCAGTAATTGACTCTATTACACCCAGTTGGGAGCTATAGATGAGGAAAAACAGCACCTCTTGTCTAAGATTATTCTTTTACCACCAATTAAGCACAGCCTGACTGTGAAAAAGACTCAGGATTATTCCCTGAAATAAGCCCTTTAGATATTTTAAAATCTATCATCCCTCTTGGAGAATCCATCCTAACTCACTGTTGAAAGTAGAGTTCTGGGGAGGCTAGGTGGCACAGTGAATAGAGCACCAGCCCTGGAGTCAGGAGGACCTGAGTTCAAATCCGAGCTCAGACACTTAACACAAAACTAGCCATGTGACCTTGGGCAAGTCACAACCCCAATTGCCCTCCAAAAAACAAAAACAAAAAAAAAATCTCTCATTAAAGCCAGAATTACAATGCCATGTGTGAAATGATGCAAATTTCATCAAGACATTTTTAGAAATGTGGATTTGGGGGGAATGCCATTTGATGAAATGACAATAAAGTGTCTGTTAGATAAAATCACAATAGTCCTGTTAACCTTGGGTAAATAAATTTCACAAGAATTGGCCTACTTCCCTGGCCTTCTCCTTTTTTTGAAACTAAAACTTTTTCCTGGCCCTTAAACTAACTGAATTGAGAAATTTCAAAGAACAGAGACATAACTGTGCTCGCCTTCAACTGATTGCAAGCCTTATTAGATAATAATCTATTTATATATATGTATATGTGTGTGTGTGTGTGTGTGTGTGTGTGTGTGTGTGTGTATAAAAGGGCAGGGACTGTTTAATTTTTGTCTTTGTTCCAGCTGTGGAATTTTGAGCAGTCTATAATCCAGATTGACTTTTCTGCCTTAATTACTGTCCTCCTTAAACCTGGAGGAAAGAAGCATGTTATTGCCTTAATTATCCCGTGAGGGACAATTATTCTATTTGTCCACCAGGTGGCATTCTATTTCAGCCAGAAGTCTAGTGGTCTCATCAATTCCTGCGCGAGTTAAAGAAAGCTAGGTGACTCGATGGATAGAATGCAAAGACCTAAGCTCAGATGCTAGCTGTGTGACCCTGGGCAAGTCATGTAACACTGTTTGTTCCAATTCCTCATCAGTAAAATGAATTGGAAAAGGAAATGGCAGAACACTCCAGTGTCTTTACCTAGAAAATCCCAAATAGACCATGAAGAGTCAGACATGACGGAAATGACTGAACAACAACCTGAAATTAAATATTATTCAAAATATTAAAGTATAAAATCTATGATCCTTACAAATCTCGTTAGCTGGATTCGCCTTACGACCTTCACATTCATAGATTTGAAGACAAAATATTTTTATTAAATAACTTATTTCACGGAGAATAAAGGGATGGGAAGCAGACCAAGTGCTCCCATATGGAGACATCTCCTTCCAACTACCTCTTTCATTTCCTTCTGGTTGTCCTCTAATATCTTCCAGAATGGCTTGGGGTGGGGAGGGGCCCCTTCTCAAACACACAGGACCACAACTTGTAGAAAGGAATAAAGAAATAGGGGGTCTGCAACCAAATAAACAAGGAAGGGGGGGGTAGTTATAGAAATCAGTCTCCTCCCAGGTCAGTAGCCCAACAGTCCTCTAAAAGCCCTCTTGGGATACCTTCTCCTTGGATATCTTATCCTGTCTTCTGCTGCAGAAGATGTCTAGCCTTTGCTTTTTTCTCCTGCTGTCACAATGACCTGCCACTCAAGTCTCTAACTGTACTGACAGAGGGTGGCTGGGGCCAGAGTCTTGCACACTCTTATTTACCAGCTGGAAGTCTAAATTGAAGGTCAGTAGAAGGAAGGGAGGAAGCTGAACCCAGATCGCACAGGATCCAGATTGCATCCCCCTCCTCCCATGGTGTGATTTCCTACCCCAGAGCATACAGCAACAGCACAATTTGCAGTCTTTCTCCACTAGAACAATCTCTCTTCTTCTGGAGGGTTTTTCATATTCTGTTACATCGGTCTCCCTCTGTGGAAGCTGTCTGGGTCCTTGGATGCCCACCAACATAAAAAGACAAAGCAGAAGCCCAGAGTACATCCTTACATTTACAGTATCTGGAGAAGCGCCTTGTACATAGGAAGCATTTAACAAATATGCATTAGAACTGAATGAAATAATAGCATACAAACTAATAGAGGAACATTTACTCAAACAAAAAGAGTATAAATCATGTAATCTGTCCTCCTCACTGCCTTTCCTTGGTTCCTAGCTTTAATTTTTTTTTTTGTTTTTAAGTCTGACGAGTATTAGAGATCTGTCAAAGACCTCATGTACCTTCTAATTAAGTCCCCTAATTTGTTATAGATGAGGGCACCAAGGGTCACCGAGGTTTAATTGATTTTAAGTGATTTCCTGGAATAAGCATCAAAGGGGGGTTTGAGCCCCAACATAGTGATGTCATTTTGTTTCTCTTCAAGAAAGAAAGACAGCTAAACAGCCAACAAACCCTGGGTGACACATTGGAGAGAGAACTGGACCTGGAGTCAGGAAGACCTGAGCCCCAATTCTTCCCCACTAACTATAGCTGTAGGACCCCAAGCAAGTCACTTAACTTTTTTCTGCCTCAGTTTCTTCAACTGTGAAGTGAGGATAAAAATAGAACCTACCTCCCAAGATTATTCTGAGGATAATTAGGTAATAATTTAAATTCTTAGAACAGTATATAATAGGTTCTTAACAAATGCTTGTTTTCTATAGAGAACTGAGTGAAATTTATAAGAATACAAGTCATTCCCCAGTTGATAAATGGTCAAAGGATATGAACAGGCAGTTTCCAGAGGAAGAAATTAAAGCTGTCTATAGTCATATGAAAAGATGCTGTAAATCACTATTGATTAAAAAATGCAAATCAAAATGACTCCGAGGCACCACATCACACCTATCAAATTAGCTAACATGACAAAACAGGAAAATTATAAATGTTGGAGATGTGGGAAAATTGGAACACTAATGCATTTTTGGTGGACTTGTGAACTGATCTAACCATTCTGGAGAGCCCAAAGTGCTATAAAAATGTGCATACCCTTTGACCCAGCAATACCACTTCCAGGGCTGTATCCTAAAGAGATTATAAAAATGAGAAAAGGACCCACATGTACAAAAATACTTATAGCAGCTCTTTTAGTGGTGGCCAAGAATTGGAAATTGAGGGGATGCCCATCAGTTGGGGAATGGCTGAACAAGTTGTGGTATATTAATGTAATGGAATGCTATTGTGCTGTAAGAAATGAGGAGCAGGCAGATTTCAGAAAAATCTGGAAAGACTTATAGGAACTGATACTGAGTGAAATGAACAGAAACAAGAGAACATTGTACACAGTAACAGCCACATTGTGTGATGACTAACTTTAATAGATTTAACTCTTCTCAGCAATGCACAGTTCTAAGACAACTCGAAAAGACTCATGATGGAAAATGCTATCCACATCCAGAGAAAGAATTACAGTCTTGAATGCAAATCAAAGCATACTATTTCCTCTCTTTTTTGTTTTGTTTTTTCTTTCTCATGGTTTCTCCCATTCCTTCTCTTCCTTCTTTACAATATGGCCAATGTGAAAATAGGTTTAATAAGAATGTATGAGTAAAAAAAAAAAGAATGTATATGTAGAGCCTTTATCAGATTGCATGCTATCTTCGGGAGGGGAAGGGAGAGGGAGAAAATGTAAAACTCAAAAGCTTATGGAAGCGAATGTTAAAAACTAAAATTAAATTAATTAATTTTTTAAAAATAAATAAATGTTTATTTCCCTCCTTCCTCTTTGAACTTTAGGAAAATTGGATGATATATATGTAGCCATGTCTTCTCCTCAAAAATATTTTGTACCATTTCTGGATTGGGTTTAGATAAGGGGTTCTTAACTTGAGGCCCATGAATTTGTTTGACATATGTATATACATATATATGTGTATATATATATATATACATATATATATACACACACATATATATGTATAATGATTTCAATGTGACTGGTTTCCTTTGTAGTATTTTATTTTGCTCATTTACAAACATTATTCTGAGAATGAGTTGTTGTGTTTCATCAAAGGGGTTCATGATGCCAAAAAAAAAAAAAACGTAAATATCTCTCATGTAAATTGACAACTGTAATCTTTATATTGCACCTACATAGAGCTTTTAATTAAAAAATATTAAATAAAATATGTAAGATTATGTAAATCTTAAAATGCTGTATAAATGGTAGCTATTATTGTTTGTGAAAATAATAAAAGTTGAGGTATCTGTTAGATGACAAGGAAGAATGGTATCACTACAAAGCAAAGACCCATGGGATATAAACATATCTAATATTGCATAATTGTTTCAACCTGGAATTTGGAATGGACCTCAAGGGCCGTCTAGTCCGATCCATACCAGAAGAGGAACATTCTCTATTTAACCTCTACGTGAAGACCACTAGAGGTAAACATTTGGAAATAACCCATTACACATTTCCATAGTTCAAATTGTTAGGAACATAGGAAAGTTCTCCTACCAACATCAAACCAAAAGCGGTCTCCATTCCTCCCTCCTGCTTTAATTGTATCCATTCCCTTTATCCTATGAGAACCATTTCAAATACTCTAAGTCACCTCTAAGTCACACATAAAATGGGTTTAATTTATTATAAATTCAACTCTCCAACACCAGAGATATTCCAGAGCATAAGCCCCCCCCCCAAAAAAATAAATAAATAAAAGATTGTGCAGAAGACTATAACCATGAGGTAATCTGGGGGACGGGAGCTGAGTTCACTAATGAAGGGTCAGAATTTTCCCAATGGCAGCTTCTACTGTGAGTGCCCAGGTTGTTGGTGGTGGCAGTAGCGATGGTGGTGATCATTCTCAAATAAGATCAATGATCTCACTAGTGTGATGCCTTGACTTATGTGTGAATTGAATTTGAGTACGGCAGTGGTATCCATGTAGCAGTTAAATTATCCCTTCCCAGCGGGTTGTATTTGTGTTAACAAACACCTTATGGGGTGGCTAGGTGGCACAGTGAATAGAGCACTGGCCCTGGAGTCAGGAGGATCTGAGTTCAAGTCTGGCCTCAGATACCACACACAAAAAAACTAGCCGTGTGACCTTGGGCAAGTCTCTTAACCCCAATTGCCCTACCTTCCCCCCTCCAAAAAAATAAAATAAATTTTTAAAAATAAGATTCAAAAAAATGCACATTTTGAAAAAAACACCTTATTTAACATGTGAATGTTCTCTAGCATAGCTAAACCTATGGTGATCCACATATTAGCTAGAGCAGTAATAGAAAGAACCTCGGATGTAAAAAGATCTCACTCACCTCTACTGTCAACCCTGTTTCAATTTGGACAAAACATCGAGCTTAAGAAACTCTATATTTTCTTATCTGTGAATTGTGAATACTTGTACTATCTCCCTCACAGGGTTATTTTGAAAGAATGTATTTAAAGTGTTCTGTAACCATCAAGTATTCCACAAATGTACTCTGTTAGCATAGTCCTGGTAATCATATTGCCTATATCTAGCTAAGATAATGAGATTTTTAACTGAGGAAAAAGAAAGGAGGGAGAAGTCTGGAGGCCCAGTTGAAGTGGCAGGCTGAGGGCATCAGGAGGTCTTCCACTTGGAATGGGGGAAAGGGGAGGATATACCAGAACACAAGAGAGGATGAAGAGTCATGATGGGGGATTACCTGAGGCCCTTGAGCCAGCCAATGTCCAGATACTGCCTTAGGCCTACTGTCCTGTAAGTTATCTATTCCCAACATGCTATTGAGGGTGTTGTGTAAATTGAAACAATAGTAACCCTACAGAAAATGTCTTTGTGATTTCAGTGTCACTTAAAAATCCCACGTTAGGCAGTTTGACCAAAGGAATAAAGAATTTGGTCATAGTCTTCAAGTTTGCCACAAGAGAATTTCCTTTAGCTCTTACGTGTACAAAATGCAAAAGCCTTGGTTATATTTAGTATCATTTTTGATGATAAGGTCTTTGAGACTAAGCTTACCTGATAAACCCATTTCCCATCCATCTCTGAAAGCAATCATCACACTCCAGGGCCATTAGCTCCCCCTGATTATCACATGATTTGCTAAACTTTATAATCATACTGAAATTCTAGCATGTTTTCATGGACATCTCTCCATGGAAACGGAGCAGACATTTAATTGCTTTAAACATGGCTCTGTAGCTAGAATGGTAAAATGAAGGTTGGTCATATTTACCAACTCTCCACCAAAAGAGTTATTAATGCTGGTGTGCCTCCCATTTGAACCAGCCCTGTTCACGTAATATTAGAGTGTGAGTTTTCTCAGTGTGTTGTTTTCCTTTCCACATAATCTGAAATGTTTATTCCTATTTTTGTCTTCAAATGAAAGTCCTGCAATGAAATTTGCATTTATATAGCACTCTTAAAATATAAACAATAATTGTTTTTTTAAAAAAGACCTTCATTTGGAGCTCAAAATTTTGAAAACAAATAATGAAAATTGTTTTTACATGTAATTGGGGAAAAATAAAATCAATAATAAATCATTTTAAAACCTTCATAGTTAGTGATAACAGAAAGATGTCAATGGGAGCATCTTCAAATCTTTATTCACCCAGACCATTGATGTTAAAGCTAACTTTCTCTCAATATTGAGTGCACACACATACACAAAAAAATTTCAACTAAATTAGAGAAAGGCGCTTTTATATATAAATTCATTCCACTGGTACTTGTCAGTGCATTTTAAAGATAATGTCCATGGTCTCTTATTTAATACCATCTAGGTAATTTTTTATCCAGGGAAAAAGGATATCAAGTTCACTGATGGCTTTGTAGACTCCCTTGTTTCCAATCTGCAGATAAGGTTATTACGTTAAATGAGGAAGTGATTCATGTTCACAAAACAAAGTCTACTGGCAATCGTGGACACACTTACCTTGTAAAATACTGTCTTAAGCCTGGTAATGGACTTCATCTCCCCAGTGTTCGGAGCACATGGAAACTGAGAAGGCAACCAGAATGCAGATAACTCTTGTTAAAGAGGACTTGCAAATCCCAGAGGAAGTGAGAAATTGAGACTCAACCCCAGTGTTGAGTGTCATCTATTTGGCTCAGTGGATAAAGTAGTGGACCTGGAGTCAAGAAGTTGTCATTGGTGTCTGGTTGTTGCAGTCATATCCAACTGTACACAACCTGATTTGGGGTTTTCTTGGCAGAGTGGTTTGCCATTTCCTTCTCCAGCTCATTTTACAGATGAGGAAACTGAGGCAAACAAGATTAAGTGACTTTCCTAGGGTCGCACAGCTAGTTGGTATCTAAAGTCAGGTTTGAACTCAGAAAGATGAGTCTTCTTGATTCCGGACCAACACTCTATCCACTGTGCCACTAGAGAAGGGAGGGAGGGAGAGAGGAAAAAAAGGAAGGAAGGAAGGAAGGAAGGAAGGAAGGAAGGAAGGAAGGAAGGAAGGAAGGAAGGAAGGAAGGAAGGAGGGAGGGAGGGAGGGAAGGAAGGAAGGAGGGAAGGAGGGAAGGAGGGAAGGAAGGAAGGAAGGAAGGAAGGAAGGAAGGAAGGAAGGAAGGAAGGAAGGAAGGAAGGAGGGAAGGAAGGAAGGAGGGAAGGAAGGAGGGAGGGAGGGAAGGAGGGAGGGAAGGAAGGAAGGAAGGAAGGAAGGAAGGAAGGAAGGAAGGAAGGAAGGAAGGAAGGAAGGGAGAAAAGAAAAGAAGGAGGGAGGAAAGAAAGGAAGGAAGGAAGCAAGGAAGGAAGGAAGGAAGAAAGGAAGGAAGAAGGAAGGGAGGGAGAGACAGAAGGGGAGAGAAGGAGGAAATGATCAACACACACACACACACACACACACACACACACACACACACACTGTGGGAACTTGATCATCCAAACCCAATCTACCATCCATATCCTTTCAACAAGAGACTCCATTACTGGCTTATACCCCAAGAAAGCACTGGATAAAAGAAAGTCCCCATAAAAACCAAAAAATATTTATAATCCCATTTTTTGGGGATAGCAAAGAATTGGAACCAAAGTTGATGCCTATTGATTAAGGAATGGCTAAACCAAGTCTGGTACATGAATGTAACGGAATATTACTGTGCTGTAACAAATTACATACGTGATGAAGATCTGCATGAACTGCTTCAGAGTAAAATAAGCACAAGAAAACAAAATCCCCAGGGGGTAAAGGAATGTGAATGAAAGAACAACAGCACACTAAAAAGTCAAAAGTGAATGTAACAAAATTAGAAGCAGGACTCCAATGAGGAAACAGTGTGACAGCCCAAACCCACCCTTTCACAGAGGTGGGAGGTCCACAGGTGTTACTTATTGCATGTGTTTTCAGACTTTTTTTTTGTTTGTTTTTAAAGCAATCAGGGTTAAGTAACTTGCTCAAGGTCACACGGCCAGTTATTTCTGGGTGTGGTGCTGAGTATCTGAGCCCGGATTGTGTTTTCAGACTTTTTAACCATCGATAAGTTACGCTGGAGGATTTTCCTCCTTTAAAAATTACTATTTGTTAGATGGGATGGCTATCAGGGAGGGGAAGGGGAAAGGACACTGGGGATAGCTATGATGATGTAAGAAACAGACGGGATCAATAAAAACGTACAGAACAAATAAAGAAAAATCCAATCTGCTTTTCCTATTCCTCAGGTATGAGCGGGATCCTAGATACAAGGATCTAAGACAAAGGACCAAAAGGAAAAAAATAAACATGATACCATATGTCATATAAATGCGATACAAAACTATATCTTAGTCATTTAGATTTTAGTAAGGAAAATATTTAGGGAAAAAATGAGAGAAGTAGAATAAATAGCAGAAGGCCAATCATGGAACATTAGAGGTTGAAGGGACCTTTGATCTCAACTGGTTCAATCCTCCAGATTTTAATTTTATCCAGAGATAAACCCAGCCCTGGAGAGGTTAAGTGATTTGCCTAAGGTCACAAATCCATCGAATGGCAGACTGAGGTCTCAAATCTGCTCCTTTAGACTCTAAATCCAGGAATCTCGTCATTCCACTCTAGCGAGTGCCAATGGATGGAGGTCCACACTTGCTCCATTGTCCAAGGCTCTGTTTCTGAACTTTGACTATAAGGTTTGTGATTCCTTCCAACATGATATGTATGAGCGATATTAGCAAGAGTGCCCTTTTTTTCCTGAAACTTTGAATGCCTCTGATCCACATTGACTATGTGACCATGGTCAAGTCACCCAACCCCTCGATGCTCTAGGACACTCTCAAAAACCATGAATGGACTGGTTTGCACTGGTAGGGAGAATTTCCTCACTCAGGAGTTCCTTATATCAATGAAGGATATCAATCAATGAAGGATATCAATGTACCATGTCCATTCTTGAAGGTAACCATTGAAACACAGAATCATCTTCAGCCTACCAAAACTCCAGTCCTGCTTCTCTGATGGCCCAATGGAAATCTCTACCTGGATGTCCCATAAGCATCTCAAATTCAACATGTCCAACATGGATTGCATATTTCCTGAGAAACCTATCATACCTCATCCAGTCTTCCCTATTTCTGTTGAGGACACCGTCATCTTTCCATCACCACTGGTTTCAACCTTGGAATCATCTTTGACTCTCACTTTTTTTCACCCTCCATATCCAAGCAATTACCAAGTTTTGCTAATTCTATGTGCACAACATATTGGCATACATCCACTTCTCTCCAAAACCCTAGTTTTTATCCTCATCATCCCTTGCCTGGACTAATATAATGACCTCCTAAATGTTCTCCATTTTTCTAGTTTCTTGACTCTCCAATCCTTCTTCCACACAGCTGCCCAATCAACATTCCTAAAGCACAGAGTGACCATTTCACTATCACTCCCATATTCAAATATCTTCAATGACTCCCTATTACCTCTAGATAAAATATAAAACTCTTACCCGTGCCTTCAACATTTGCAGTCATTTGTGATATGACTCATACTTATCTCTTTTAATTCACTTCACACACCTTCTGCTCCCAGCAAACTGTCTTATCGCTATTCAACATATATAATAACTGACATTTATATATCACCTACCATGCCCCACTCATCAGGCTAAATACTTTACAAATTTTATCTCATTTGATCCTCACAACAACCCTGGGAGATAGATGCTATTATTACTCCCACTTTATGGTTGAGGAAATTGGGGCAAACAGGGTTAAGTGACTTTACCAGAGTCTCATAGCTTGTGAGTGTTCGAGGCTGGATTTGAACCTGACTCCAGGCCCAATGTTCTATCCGCTGAGTCATCTAACACTCCTTCTCCTGCCTTTACTAAGTGCCTGGAATGCCCTACATCAGTGGTGTCAAACTCAGGTAGAAATGGCGGCCACTAAACTACACACAAGAATCCCTACAGGTCACATGTTGACTTGGAAAACCACATATTAACATTTTCACATTCTATAATATTTTTATTTTTTTAACTGCTTCTCAATGACATTTTAATCTAGTTGGGCTACACTTGAGGGCCACATGTGGTGCCTAGGACATAAGTTTGACACCTCTGTCCTAGGCAATCTAGTTGTCATTGTCATCATTGTGGGGTGTGTCTTTCATTTTCGAAGAGGATCATGGCATCATGACTTGCAGTTGACTTTGATTTGAGTGAAAGACAGCTGTGCAAATTTGAGTCCCGAAAATCCCATCTTGAACTCTCTTTGAATTTGTCCACTTGAACTGGCTTCTCATGCCCAAATCTGTTACCCTCAACCTAGCATAGGCAATCTAGTAAAAATATACAGAACTAGAGCTAGAAGGAAAAAAAAAAAAGAAGAAGAAAATCCCAATGTGATCCTGCCAGGAAGTAACGAGAATAGCTTACGTTTCTCCGACCCTTTAAAGTTTACAAAACATTTTCATCACAACTTACCTGTCTTGTGGGGTAGGTATTCTACATATCGTTTCATTTTAAAGATAAGGGAAATAAACCTTCAATGGGATAAAGTGCCATGTCAATGTCACACTTTTTAATCTGCAGAACTAAGATTTAAATCTAGGTCTTGTAATTCTAAGCCCAAGCCTTTTTTCAATAAATCAAGTTACCCTAGTATATCTGCTGAACAATCAATCAGTGGTTGGGGGGGGGGGATTATTAGGCTCCATTAGCAGAAAAAGATGAGAAGAATACTTTCCTTACATTTATCCAATAAAATTCTCCAAATTTTAGCAGGTGCTCCAAGAAATTTTCAGGGCATCAGTTACTTTCTAATGACTCCTGGAGAAAATAGAGCTGTATATAGACTACTTAAGGCTAATGCATTCTGGTTCTCCTTGATGGCCTTACCTTGTTTGATATATGGGAAAAATGTGTAAAAAGACTACTGAATGTGGTGAATGGACTGGAGACTGCTCGTCTCAGGCTGTCCACTGACAAGTGTTAGTTTTGTTGAGTTTGTGAAAGTCTTACCTTTTTTTGTTGTTCAGTCATGTCAGACTCTTTGTGACTCCATTTGGGGTTTCCTTGGCAGAGATACTGGAGTGTTTTGCCATTTCCTTCTCTAGCTCATTTGACACATGAGGAAACTGAGGCAAGCAATGTTAAGTGACTTGCCCAAAGTCACAGCTTGACAGGAAGACAGCTCTTCCTGACTCCAAGCCCAGTGTTCTCCAAGCCCACTATGCCACCTAGATCCACTCTATGGTCTTATCTCTATAGAACTTTCAACTGTGCTATGATTTGTAGGATACCCAACCTGGTACCTGATTAGTGTGTATGAACCAACTTTGCAAAGAGAGAAGTGCTGACTGCCTGGCCACATCCAAAGTATTATAGTGACAAAGCTCAGCGGCAAGAGATAGAAAGAGAAATTACATTTAATATAACGATAACTACAGACAATATAAAATACGTGAGAGTCTACCTGCCAAGACAAATCCAGAAACTATATGAACACAACTACAAAACACTTTTCATACAAATAAAGTCAGACCTAAAAAATTGGAAAAATATCAATTGTGGGGCAGCTAAGTGGTGCAGTGAATAGAGTACCGGCCCTTGGAGTCAGGAGGACCTGAGTTCAAATTCGACCCCAGACAATACTTATTAGCCTTGTCACCTTGGACAAGTCACTTAACCCCAATTGCCCTGTCCTCTCCCCTCTAAAAAGCAAAAAAAAAAAATTTCTCATGGGTAAGCTGAGCCAATATAATAAGAATTATAATGAATTGAAGACTTTTCTGTGTCTCACCTTCAAAGATAGGAATAAACACTGGATGTTATTTCTTTGATATAAAAAACTCGTCGGTGAAGAAATTCCCTCTACAGGAGCGGCTAGGTGGCTCAATGAATAGAGTACCAGCCCTGGAGTCAGGAGGACCTGAGTTCAAATCCAGCCTCAGACACTTAACACAAAAAATTAGCCATGTAACCTTAGGCAAGTCACTTAACCACAACTGCCCTGCCTTCCCCCTCCAAAAATCAGAAAAAGAAAAAGAAATCCCTTCTACAATGCAGTTTATAACCTTAGCTACCATTTACAACCTACAGCATTGAGAAGTTATGTGACTTGACCAAGGTCACATAGCCAGTGTGGGTCAGAGACAGGAGTCAAATGCTGATCTCCATACCTCCTAGGGCCAGTTTTCTATTTGCAATAGAGAGTTACATTCCAAGCTTCAGGGAAAAAAAAAAAACATGACAATTGTTAAAATCGATAAAATCAATAATCTCACTCATAATCGATAATGTGTTGAGAAGGAGTCACAAACAGGATAGTTGGAGGGCAATTCAGACTGGACAAAGAAAGAGAGAGTGGACTTAATCCCTTGGTACTGTGTGGAGCTTGATTGAGAAAAAGATGTAGGTGTGTCTAATTAATTCACACATCCAAGAGCTCGTGCATGCGCACACACACATACACACACACACCCACACACACACACATACAGGTGTAGCTTTTGCTGATCCAAACAAGCCTTATTTTTTTCTCCAAAATTACAGGCTGGCTACATCACAGATTTAAAGCTTGAAAGAGTCATCTGGTCCAAACCCCTCTCTTTACAGATGACAAAACTATGTCTGAGAAAGGTTTAATGATTTTTTTTTTTTTGGTCATAGAAGGAAGAAGGATCAGAGACATGATTTGAATCCAAGTTCTCTAATTCTGTTCTTGGGCCAGCTGGGTGGAGCAGTGGATAGAACATGGTCAGGAGGACTTGAATTCCAATTTTCCCTCAGACACTTACTAGCTGTATGACCTTAGGCAAGTCACTTAACCCTGTTTGCCTCAGTTTCCTCATGTGTAAAATGAACTGGAGAAGGAAATGGCAAACCACTCCAGTATCTTTGCTAAGAAAACCCTATGGACAAATCCATGGGGTCACAAAGAGTCAGACATGACTGAACAACAACTCCAATTCCAAATCCATCTTTCTTTCAATAATACCACGGCACTCCCCAGGGGGAAATTTCATATCAGAAAAGTGATGGCTACTGGGAACTTGCTATATTTTCTATCCAAGGAAAATCACTGACCATGAGACCCATTATCCTACTCACAAATTAGAGTTTAAGACTCCGAAGTGTGATACCAGTAAAAAGCTTATGAGACTTCACGCATAGAGTACAATTCCAGATGTAGACAAACAACCGATTGACTTCTATCTTAAAACTATTACTATTCATCCTTTATTCTAGAAGAAGACCATGACATCAAGAAGGTGATACCATGACATGCAATGTGAATTGGATTTAAGTGAGGGAGGGCTGTGCAAAGTCACCAGCCTCACTTTCTCCTCTAGAACCATCTGGGTCCAGTGGCAGATATAGATCAGGACAACGGGAGATGGCCCAGGATGCATTGAGTGATCTTGGCCTTTTCAAGCCAAGGTCTTTAACAGGTCTCAGTTTGACTAAGACAATGTCTATTCAGCAATTAAGGCTTAATAAGAAATGAGGCGAAGAATGGCCTCTTTTTTAAAAAATTGATCTGAGAAGGGAAGATTCTCAGGGTTTCTGGCCAAAACAGAAACAACTGCTGTTTACATTCATCCTGAGCTAATGGGGGCCCAAACAATGAAGAAACGTCAAGTTGGATGATATCAGACAAAGCTAGAAAACCAAGCTTGATAATTAGGTTATTGTGTGGTCATTCAGTGGTGTCTCCTCCTGACTCCATGGACCACATCCGTGGGGTTTTCTTGGCAAAAATATTGGGGTGGTTTACCATTTGCTTCTCCAGTGCATCCCCCTATCTTGCAGACGAGGAACTGATACATATAGGGGTTACGTGACTTGGCCAGTGTCACACAGTCAGCAAATGTCCAAGCCTGGGTTTGAACTCAGATCTCCAAGACCAATGTTCTATCCATTACACCACCTAACTTCCCCTTGACGACTATGAGACAATGTACATTGGAAATGGGGGTAAATTGAATAAACCAGAAAGGATGCATACTTCAGACACCCTGTTTTGTAGGCTTCATACATCAGAGCCCTCTCCATAGAGGAGGTAAAGGTAGATTTATATCCAAGGTTGGGTGACTGGCGCTACATCTCAGAATTCTGTAGGTGCCAAAATTTAATGTGCACTCTTAGTGCTTGCAGCTTATTTCAGTAGTTTAGATACTACTAAACTTAGTATCTAATCAGCAAGAATAATTAATTCAAACTATTTCTTTCACCTCTTCCCTCTTCTCTGACTATATTTCTGGTGAGCTCCACCCCAGCTTAGACCCTTCCTCATCCCTCCCTAGTAGTGGTCTCACAGTATCCTGAAGCCTCCTTCCCCTGCTCCCAACCCACACTTAGCAATGAATAAAAATCACTAGTTATTAGTTTTAGCAAAGGCAAATTATGACTTAAAGGGAGAAGGGCATGCTACAAAAGAAAGTATATCAGAAGAACTGGGACTTACCTCTGCAATTATCTTCAGGGGAAATAAAATTCCTAACTCTGAGGTAGTCTTAATACCCAAGTTCATTAGATATGACTACTGGTAGGCTCAGGGGTAGGGTGGTGATATATAAGAAATAGCACGGTCACAAAAGAGCTTGATATGCTTCTCCTAAGGTCAAGCTACTCCCAGAAGAATGACCAAAAGGTTAACTTACCATGATAATATGGTTAAAGTACCAGGAATCCACCATGAAATTTTTTTTTAATCTTGATTGAGAATGATCAGCCCATTTTAAAGTAAAGGATAAACCAATTAGCTCAATCCAGATAGTCCAGACTGGACCAATTCCAAATTGGCAGGAGGAAGAAAAAACATTCTTGGGTGAAAGATACCATTTTCTTTTAGGGCAGTGAGAGAGAAAAAGAAGGTGGCATGTGGTACCAGCCTAGACAGGATCATGGGCCTTAGTTAAGGACTAGATCCAAAGCTTAAACTCCATGGCAGGAGAAGACTTTCTATTTTTCTACTTTCTTCTGTCTATGGAACCACCAGTATGGCAATTCTCCATCAAAGTCTATCAGCAACTCATCTACATATTAGAATTTCTGAGCCACTGTAAAGTTCAGTGACATGTTCAGGGACTCACAGGATGCTGTCAAAGAAGAGACATGAACTCAGGGCTTCTTGGCTTCAACACTGACCCTATATGCCATACTGCATCTCATACACACTTTCAATTCCCTTACCCTGGTGTATTTTTTCTGAACTTGTATATTCTTCCATTCCCTACACATACATTCTGGAAAACTCAATCTTATGGACTAGGTATATATGTGTGTGTATACACATATATAATATACACATGCATACATGCACACATGTATACACATATATAATATACACATGCATACATATACACACATATAGCAGCACAGAAATAGGAAGAGAAAAAAATTGCAATATGAACTGGAAAGTATAGCAACATGGAAATAAGAAGAGAAAAAAGCAATGAGTGAAGGGGAATTTCTCCCGAGTAATTAATATTCTACATAAGGAGCACACAAGCAAACGATCATCCCCTCCTTTGAATTTTGTAGCTAAGAGGAAAATGAGATAGAGTTGCTTTCATTATTATTTTTCCTTCATCAGCCAAACCATTCGCAGTCACTATCATTCCAAACAATAAACATAATCCAATCTTATTAGCCCATCTGCAGGTGATGTTACAATTGTCTTATCAAACCCACCACAAGAGAGGCAAACTCTTATATTTTATTTACCAGCAAGCACCTGGCTTCAGAATAAATTACACAAGTCTATTCAATTTAATAAACATTTACTTAATCACCTATCATGTCCAAAGGGCTGCAGTACTTACCAGCTGAGCTACCCTGGGTAAGTCACTTAACTCTATCCGCCTTATTTGAATTATAATTACACCTTTCCCAGGGTTGATACAAAGAACAAAATGAGATAATATTTTTAAAGAAGATCAAAATAGTCTGTTATAAATACCCAAGTTAACTTTAAAGGACACATGAAGAAAAACATTATGTGCATCCAGAGAAAGAGCTGAGAAATAGAAGTATGTACAGAATAATTTAACATGAGTATACATATATGTGTATATATACATATGTGTGCATGTATGTATTTTTGTCTAAGCCATCTCTAAGGCCAGAAGAAGAAAGGAATTTACTTTATACTTTTGTTGTATGTTTGAAAGGAATAATAAGTTATGTATAGTAGATTTGCAGTTTCACATACAATCATCTTTTTTTTGTACTATATTATAGAAATGCTTGTTTTATTTATGAAATAATATTTATGAAATTCTTTTAAAAACAGTATTTAAAATACCCTCCCAGGAAGCTAGGTGACGCAGTGAGTAGAGTAACGGCCCTGTAGTCAGGAGGACCTGAGTTCAAATCCTGACTCAGACACTTAACACAAAAACTAGCCACGTGACCTTGGGAAAGTCACTTAACCCCAATTGCCCTCTAAAAAAAATACCCTCCCTACCCTCATCAATGACATAATTTATAGTAGTAGAAGTACATGGTAGGGCTGTAGAGACACACATGAGAATGTTTCCCTATTTCATTATGTCAATTCTTTAAGTCTTGATTTTCTGATACTGAAAAAAAACCAAACCACATCATCACCTGGTGGCCAGTGCTCTGATGACAAGCCTTGACTAGCTTGGGTGTCACTTGACAGATAAACAGTACAAAGCCAGAGCCTTGTATATAGTCAAAGCCTTTCCAGATGAATAAGACCTATCTATCAGAGTGCAAAGTTAGCACTCTGCTGGTATAGCTTGGTCTGAGGGTCACCTCCATGTCACATTTGGGCATTGGAGTAGAAATTTAGTGGAGAATTCTGGAACTGATAGGAATAAATATGCAGTCACACAAGATACACACACACACACACACACAGCTCCCCCTTCTGTTTTTAGCTTCCTTTTATGCATTTTTTTCCTCCTTTAGAACGAAGGTTCTGGGAGGTCTGGGACTAACTTTCTTTCTGTAGACAATTGTATTCCTAGAGCTTAGTATAGCATCTAATACATAATAAATGTTTATTGACTAACTAATCAATGCATCTTCTTTAATACAACCCTACCATGTACTTCTACTATTATAAATTATGCAATTTCTGAGGGTATGGAGGGTATTTTTTTTTTAGAGGGCAATTGGGGTTAAGTGACTTGCCCAAGGTCACATGGCTAGTTTTTGTGTTAAGTGTCTGAGGCAGGATTTGAACTCAGGTCCTCCTGACTACAGGGCCAGTGCTCTACTCACTGTGCCACCTAGCCTCCCAGGAGGGTATTTTTAAATACTGTTTTTAATATAATTTATTTTTAATTTAATCAATTTAATATCTCATTGACCATGGAAAACTACATACAATTATTTTATAGATTTGGATATACATTTAGATATACATTAGTTTTAAATTTATAGATATACAATTATTTTATAGATTTAGAAAATGCCTCTTACTTGGGAAACTATATGTCATGGCTAGCAAAGTTTCTGAAAATTAAGACGTTTATATTATTCTTTTTTAAGTTATTCATTTAGAACTATTCAAATTCATATTCACAAATAGGTTTTTTAAAAACATTGTACATACATTATTGGGCAGTTGGGTGATGGAGTGGATAGAGTGACAGTCCTGGAATCAGGAAGACCTGAGTTCAAATTCAACCTAAGACGTGTAATAGCAGTGTGACCCTAGGCAAGTCACTTAACCCTGTTTGCCTCAGTTTCCTCATCTGTAAAATGAACTGGAGAAGGAAATGGCAAACCACTCCAGTATCTTTGCCAAGAAAATCCCAAATGGGATCACAAATCAGACACAACTGAACAACTACCTAACACACGTTATTTTGTTGGTGATGTCAAAATGACTAGAATGTATGACAGACACAAAAGTCAATAGTAGTTGGGTCTTTAAACTATCAAATTCCTCCTAAAATCATAATCTTAAAATAACACAAACACCTAAAATCAGAAAATTAAAGGTAATCTACATCCTGTAAACACCATAAACTATAGTGTAAGCAGGGTAGAAGAGGTCGGGATTGAACCTATGATTTCACTGGCATGGGAAATATCTGAATGAGGAAATTCTCCACCAATGCAGATTGGAACCTTTCCTGCAATTTATGGTCTTCTGTGAACTTGGTTTTTAAAAATATTTTGATAACTAAATTTCAATAGAATTTCTTTCCTCTGCAAATTCTACATTTTTTAAATATTTAAAAACATTTTTTTCCTCAAAGGTGTCCATAGGCTTCACGAGGCTACCAGCAGGGCCCATAATACCAAAGAGGTCAAGGGCCCACAAGCTGTGACTTTCCTAAGGTGACACCATCAGTATGTCACAGGGAGGACTTGAAGTCAGGTCTTCTGCCTCCTAGGACAGGTCTCTATACATTATGTCAAGACATAAAATAATATATCTATTTTCTTATCGTAATATTCGATATTTTCTTTTTGACCTTATATATTTTGATTTTGATATTTGATATTAGTTCTAGGTTGGTTCAGAGAACAGAGAATGGACCTGGAGTCAGGACCCGAGTTTGAATCTGGCTTCAGACACTTACAAGCTGTGTGATCCTGAGAAAGCCACTCAACTCTGCCTGCCTCAGTCTCTTTATCTGTAAAATGAGAATAATAAAATACCTACCTCCAAGAGTTGTTATGAAGAACACATGAGATATTTTTAAGTGTTTTGCAAGACTTAAAGTGATTTATGAGTGCTTTGCTATTCATTCATTCAATCATGTTTAACTCTTCTTGGCCCTGTAGACCACAGCACACCAGTACTGTTCATTGGGTTTTCTTGGCAATGATACTGGAGTGGTTTGCCATTTTTCTTCTCTAGGAGATTAAGGCAAACATAGGTTAAGTGACTTGCCCAGGGTCACACAGCTAGTCTGAAGCCAGATTTGACTTTGGTCTTCGTGACTCCAGACTCAGAACTCTATCCACTGGGCCACCTAGCTCATATAACCACATCTTATAAGTGCCAACTATCATTATTAAAAGTACAAAATGACACTGGTGTGGGTTTTCCCACTATCGAGCCCATTGGAACCCTATTAATCTTAGTACACAGTCTCTTAAGTGTCTGTAGTCAAAATAATTCATCATCTGGTAGCCAGGCTTCTGGAGGTTGGCTGGAATGAATCTAAAACATCATTTATCCAGTCTATCCCTTTCATTTTACAAATGAGAAAACTGAAGCCCAAAGAGATGAATTTATTTGCCCTAGATAATTTATCACATAGCTAATTCATATCACATTTGAGATCAGAACATGAATCTTCTGGGTCTCCCCCCTCCACCCCCCAATATTGTGCTATTTCTTGGCCCACCCTCCTCCCTTCTCCTTGTTCTCCTCTCTCTGTCTCTGTCTCTCTCTGTCTCTGTCTCTCTCTCTCTGTCTCTCTCTGTCTCTGTCTCTCTGTCTCTCTCTGTCTCTGTCTCTCTCTCTCTCTCTCTGTCTCTCTCTGTCTCTCTTTCTCTCTCTGTCTCTCTCTCTCTCTCCCTCTCTCCCTCTCTTTCAGCAATCTTCCAAAAAACTCCCTTTGTAGGAGGAAACTTCATACTACAGCCCTGATTTCCAGTCATCCTGATCTATATCTGGCCACTGGACCCATATAGCTCCAGAGGAGAAAGTGAGGCTGGTGACTTTGCACAGCCCTTCCTCACTTAAATCCAATTCACTTGCAAGTCATGGCATCACATCCCTGATGTCACGGTCCTCTTTGAGAACAGACAAACAACCAAGACAAGCTACATCTTGATACTCAGTAAAACTTAGTAATTCCAATGTTCAACTAATGGTTATGATATCACCAAAGAGACTGTGGGATAGTTAAAGATTAGCCAGCAGGAAAAATGTCATTTCAGAGACAACACAGAGTAGTGTATGGAGGAGCAGACTTGGAGTGGGAGAGATCTGAGTTCAAATCCCACCCCATCACACACTGACCATATAACCAAGTCTGAGCAAATAAATCATTAATATCTCTAAAAAGAGGGATTGGATTCAGTAATCTCTCAAATCCCTCTGGCTCTCAATTTATGGTCCTGTGAACCCATTTGACGTGAAAGACAAAAGTTAGGAAGTAGTGGATAGTTCTTTCTATAGAAAAGGGGAGAAAATGAATCTGTGTAAATTAAAATTTAACCATCAGGGGGAGCCAATGGCTTCACAAACCATAAAACCTAAAAACAGAAGGAAGAAGTAGCTCTTCATAATTATTAACTTAGAGCAGAGCCTGGACAAGACATTTGTCTTGTCAGGTTGAGGTCGACTTGAAAATGAAATTTCTCAGAAAAAAAAAATAAGGGAAGAAAAAAGTTCTTGGAAGCATAGTTTTCTGTGCCATCGAAACTGGAAGTTGACTGATATTTGAATTTTAACAGTCATATTTGACAAAGATAAGTAAACTAGCGACAAAAAGAAGAAAACTTCATTAAGGAAAAAATAAAGTGTAGGGATCCTATTACATTGATTGCTGCCCCATCCGCAGCATGTCAATACGTCTACCCCACATATGCTCAGAGTCTCATAATAGCCCCAAGGTGGGTTCTACAGGGTTATCATCCTCATTTTACAGATGAGGAAACTGAGGCTAAGAGAATCATAGAATTTTGGAGTTAGAAAGAACCCCATAGGTCATGTAGTCTAGCCCATGGCTGGACAAAACTTTATCTAGCGTATAAAGAGTAAGATGTTAGCCTACAAGCCCTGGTGCTAAAAGAGAGAGAAAATGTAGACTCGTTCAGCCCTCATATAACAGAATATTTATATTTTATATATTATTTATTATAATGTAAATATATATGTAAGTATATAAATAAGAATTATTAATATAATAATACAATTATTACAATTATCTGCAATCTTTCTCAAAATGACTTCATGGCAGTGGTAGAATACTATCTTTTTTTCTTCATTAAAGATCAGGACCCTTGGCCCACACAATCCCCCTTTTGTTCTTTATGAGGAGGTACCAGATTGGGGTAATAAGGGGGTTGTGAGCTGGCCAGCTGAGTTATTGTGACATGCTATGACCAACAAACATTATGAATAACATATAAAGATACCAAACCAAGGCAACTGAATTTGGGGACACTTGACTAGCCCATGCTTTGAATAGATCATGGAAGGTCCACAGAATTTAGAACTGGAAAGGGATTTTAGAGATTATTTACCCATTTTATGGATAAGAAAACTGAGACTCCAAAGATTAATTGAATTTGCCCAGAGTCACAAAGCTGGTAAGTATCTGATGATCATGTAGCTGGTGAATATTTAAGGCAAGATTTGAACTCAGAACTTCCTGATTCCAAGACCAACAATGTGTGCCATCGACCCCTTATCCTGTAGATGAGGGAATGGAGGTCCAGCCTCCTGCCACTTACACAGTTCGTCAGTTTCAGAATCAGGACTGGAACTCAGTATTCTTTCCAAGAAACTGTCAAGTGTCCTCAGCTTCTCTTACCTGATTCCCTTAGATTGTAAGCTCCTTGAGGGCAGGAACTGTCTTTTGCCTTTTTTTTTGGTATCCTTATCACTTAGCACAGTGCCTGGTACATAGTAGGCACTATTAAGTATTTATTGATTAATTGATTGATTTGCTGAGGCTTAAACTAAGCAGCAAGGGGAAAGAAATTCTAACTCTAAACAAACATCTCTCTTATTGAATGCAAAACGCATGAGGAGAGACATCTATCCCATTCAAGGTCCGGAAGTCAACACGGGAATAGAACAAGCACCTTTTTGTTGTCCCTGGCTTTACTGAAGAAAGTTCTAGGACAGAAGAAAAGCAGACTTCAATGTCTAACAGCACCATAAGCAGAAACTTAGCTCCATGTGAGCACGGAGGCATCTGTCCTCATCTAACATAATCCAATTCTTCTCTGTCGTCTTTCTCTTCCAGTGGATGCTTTTATAGGGTGGTCCTCCCTCTGACCTTTCAAATGTGAAGACACATTGGGCAGTGACCAGGGGGAAATATTAAAGTGATATTTTATTTATATATTACCTTTTTACTTGGCCCCCACATCGTTTTTTTTTACAATATAGAGACATAAAAATCAAGCAAATCACCAATACTGGGGAAGGGAGGGGAATAAGCAAAATCTCCTGACTTTTGCGTTTATAGATAAATAAATAAAGGGAAATTTAAAAAGACAAAAGTGTGATGATAAAAAAATATTTCATAGAATCAGAATATTTCAGAGATAGAGGTATCTTGGAGAATCACCTACTTCAACCCCAACATTTTTTTTTTAAGCATTTGGGGTTAAGTAACTTGCTCAAGGTTACAGGGCCAGTTATTTCTGGATGTGGTGCTGAGTATCTGAGCCCGGATTTGATCCAGGTCATCCTGACACTGGAGCCAGTGCTCTTACTCACTGAGCCACCTGGCTGCCCCTCAACCCCAACATTTTGCAGATGAGGACAGTATGGCCCAGAAATGGAAACTGACTCAGAGGATCTAGGATTTGGAATTGACCTCAGAAGTCATTAAGTCAAACGAACTCTTGCCTGAAGGATGAATCCTTTCTACCATATCCCCAGTGAATGACTGTCCCACCTTCATTTTAAAAATACTAGAGATGTAGTATGTCTCTAATGACAGTCATTTGGGAACAACTATAATTGTTAGGAAACTCTGGCTTAAGTCAAATTAAAATATGCTTTCCTGTAATTTCCATTCATTGGCCCTAGTTCTTCTCTCTGGGACTGTGCAGAATAGAATTTCATCTTCCAAATGACAGTCACCTTACTAACATTTGAACATTCAGAGATCATCTAAGTAGCCAATATTGTATCTATTTTTTTCACAGTTCTATGCAATACATTTCCATTTTCATACTTTTAAAGTGATATAAGATCATAGATTTTGGTAGAGTATTTTGGAAGGTATGGGTTATACACTGTTAGTTGATGTTATTACTAAGTTATACAATTATTAGCAGCTCTTATGGCCTTTGGTGTCAATCTGAAAAGCTTTTCATTTTGGAAACACCTTCCCAAATGGCTTTGCCCTCGACTTTGTTCTAAGTAAGGTCAAGAAGATTAAAATACTCATGTTTTGAAGAATATACTTACACAGTGATTGAGTTTCTTTCCAAAGCTACGAAAGTCCTCAATGAAGCCTATCTCTTTGTTTGATGGAAATGGAAGGTGCCCAAGAACGTCTTCCATGAAAAAGGAAAGCAGTTGCTCTCGAAATTGGCAGCTTTTCTGTAAACCAAGCAAATGGGGCATTGCATTAAGTTTACCACTGATGGCCAGTCTTTGCCCCTAGGTCACCCCTCCAATCAATACTTCACTGGGAGATTGAAGAATAGGACCAGTGACTGAACCCGCAGGATTGAGGGTTAGATGATCAATTCTGTAAACATCAACTGAGTAGAAAAATAAAATAAAGGGAAGGACTCCCAGGCTTACCATGAACAAACTTTTGCTTTTCTTTTTTAGCAATTTTGTGTTTTTGATGCCGTCTGCCTACAATGCAATAAATGGAGATTAGGCTGATTCATTATTATATATTATATAATAGTATTAGCCCAGTACACACCATGATGTCTGACACTTTGGAAATGCTCTGGGTCATCGTTCATTCAAGCAAAATTTAATACTTACTGGTACAGATGCTTTGAATCCCATGGCCTTGATGAAGAGGATGTCAACCGTTCTGGATAAGGTTTCTTTATGACAGCAGCCAGTGGTGGAACGAGGCGCTTTGCTTTCAACAATGACCAAAGGCAGAATGGTAAAAAGTAACCCAGAACTCAAAATATAATTCACTTGCATTTCCGCACTACCACCACCACCCCAACCCAAAACACACAAACGTACACTAGTCTTGTGTCACTCTTAACAGCCTGAATTATTTCAGGTTGGTTAGATGATAAAGGATAACCTACTTATGTGAACCCCCCAAGCTTCTCCAAAGAGATTTAGCTAGAGATAACTTTGAGCTCGTAAATAGGAAGATCACGCTCATTGCTCTCTCTATTTTTATACGACTTGTTTCAAAATTTAAAAAAAAATTGACCTCACCATGCATGGCAGTTAGGTAAAAGCCAACTCTAAATTTACTGGTAATGATCAGGCCATGGTTTCCACAAAATGAGGATTTTTAACGGCATTCTATAAAAGACGTCATTGCTGTAAAGGCCTCATATGCGTCACTCAAAAAAGAGTTAACCGAGGGGCCGCACGATGATCAAGAAATGCCACACACAAATCAGAGTTGACCAATTTAGACAATGACCTGAGAGTTTCCTTCTAACTCAAAGATTCTATAATTCTATGAACTATTACAAAGGGAAACCAGAAGGAATCTACTATTTGCAATCCCAAGTGACAAAACCCAAACAGCTTCACATTTCTCCCCTCTCCATATTCCAGGAGTATGGAATCTCAACTTTGGAAGGGACCTCAGAAACCATCAGGGGTATTTTTGCATTATTGACCTCTGGCAGTCTAATGAAGTCTTCTGACCGCTTCTCAAAATCATGTTATTAGAAATATTAAATCAAATATTGAGATTATTGAGGCTACTAGGTGGCACAGTGAGTAGAGCACCGGCCCTGGAGTCAGGAGGAACTCAGTTCAAATACGACCTCAGACACTTAACTCTGGCCATGTGACCTTGGGCAAGTCACTTAACCCCAAGCACCCTCCAAAAAGCAAAAAAAAAAAATCAAGATTATCAAGGAAACCAACCATATTGAAATAAAATTGCCAAAAACCAAATTTACAGACCCCAGCTTAAGAACTGCTGATCTACTCCAAACTGCACCGGAACAATATTCCTCTACAATGCTCTCAATAAAGATCTGTGCAATTTTTGCCAAGATACTTCGAAGACAATTCCAAAGGACCCATGATGAAAAATGCTATCCACTTGTAGAGAGAAAACTGTTGAACTCAGTGCAGATAGAAACATACATTGTTTTTTTCTCTTTTATTTTGCAGCATGGCTAATATGGAAATATGTTTTCTATAACTTTATATGTATGTTGTTGTTTGATTGGTTTTCAGGTGTGTCCAATCCTTCATGACCCCTTTTGGATGTTTGTTTTTTGGCAAAGATACTGGAGAAGTTTGCCATTTCCTTCTCCAACTCATTTTACAGATGAGGAAACTGAGGCAAACAGGGTGAAGTGACTTACCCAGGATCACATAGCTAGGAAGTGTCTGAGGTCAGATTTGAACTCAGGTCTTCCTGACTCCAGACCTAAGCACTCTATCCACTATGCCACCCCATTGCCCTCTTTACATGCATAATTGATATCATATTTCTGGCCTTCTCAATGAATGGGGGAGGCCTTGGAGGGAGGGAAAGAATTTGGAACTCAAAATTTTTTTAAATGAATGTTAAAAATAAATAGAAATTGCAAAAGAAGACCTCGAAGAGGAAGCGGTCCTTTCCTCTACTTTCCCAGATATCCATTCCACTTTGGGATCGTTCCAATTGTTTGGACATTTTTCCTTACATTCAAACAAAATCTATCTTTCTTTAACTTTTACCCATTACCCTTCGTTCTTGCCCCTGAGGTCAAGCCGTACAAAGATAAACTCTTTCTACAATAGCAGCCCTTCAAACACCCAAAGCCAACCATCAGACCCCTTACAATGATCTCTTTCCAAAGCTTAATCTTGTCAGTTCCTCCATCTGACACTACAAAGACGTAAGGACAGTCAAGGCGCTTTGCCATCCCCAGTGTTCTATTCTTTTCTAAAGAAAAGAGTTTTCGATTTTTTAGATGCCCCAAGCCCCTATGACCTAGCCAAAGAGAAATATTTCCTGCCCCAGTTAAAAAGGTGAAGAGGCCCTGAAACATAGGTACTTGAAATATGTTAGCATTTCTTTAGCCCTGGGGTAATAATTTGCAAATTAAGGGGGTTTTGTTCTTCTAGTTTTCTTTCTGATGTAAGGCCCAGAATTTTTCCCTAGCCCTCTCTCTGTACCACGAGAAACCTCTCTATCAATCAGTTTTTCCACTAATTCCTTCAACCAAATTATATCAAATATCACTAGGTTTAAAAAAACAACACTATACTAAAAGAGAGAGAGATGAATATGACATGGTCCTTGTTATCAAAGAAATTGTAATCTAAAAAGGGAAATAAGCAAGGACCTCTTTCAAGGTGATTAATTCAAAGAACAATATTCACGTGGTCATGTAAATTCTGGTGTGTTTGCTTTAAAAAGTCACAACACTCTCCAGCCATGTTGTGTAGACAAATGTATGCTAATCAATTAGCAGAAATTTTCTTCTCACGCTATTTCCTGGTAAATATTTCACAAGTAACAGATATATTTGGAATACTCAAACATATATTAAAGGTCAACATGAGTTTTCAGTTCCTCTGAGGAATGATTGAAGGAAATTATATTTAGCTTGAAATTTCAGGTGAAGCCTTAGTGGGAATGTCTTCCTTGTGCTCAAATAAGAAGATGCATTCACAGGATCACAGACTCTTTAGACAGGGCCTCAGTAGTTATTTTGAAGTTGTGTTCCAATTCTTCAGGACTCCATTTAAGGAGTTGGTTTGATTTGTTTTGTTTGTTTCCTTTGGTAAAGATACTGGAGTGGTTTGCCATTTCCTTCTCCAGCTCATTTTAAACTGAGAAAAACAAGGTAAAGTGACTTGCCCAGGGTCACACGGCTAGTTACCTAAGTGAACTTAGGAAGATGAGTCTTGGTGTCTTATAAAGTCATTCAATTTTCTTGCCCAATTCTAGTTGTTTTTTTTTTGGGGGGGGGTGCTTTTTGAAGAGGGGAAGGCAAGGCAATTGGGGTTAAGTGACTTGCCCAAGGTCACACAGCTGGTAAGTGTTCTCTGAGGCCTGATTTGAACTCAGATCCTCCTGACTCCAGGGCCAGTGCTCTATTCACTGTGCCACCTAGTTTTTAAAATTTAATTCTAAATTTTAAATTAAATTTTAATTTTAAATTTAAATTCTAGGTTTTTTTTTTTAAGTGTTCTTTATTTCAGGCAGAATTCATTACCTCAGGCACATTCCTCTCTCAGTAATCCATTTTAGTTCTTTCATTTGGGAGATTTTTTTCCTTTCAACAAGACTAAATTCAATTCTTTGTAACCTCCAATTCAATTAATTCAACAGACATTAATTTAGTGCATGCCATCTATATGGAAATCACTGGGGAAACAAAGGCCAAAAAAAGGCAAAATTCCTACCCTCAAGGAATTTACAGTCTACTAAAGGAAAGCATATGCACATGGATAAACTGACATTAGACAAATGCAAAGTAAAAGTCAGTAATTGCAGTGGAGGGGTGGGGAGGGACCTTTAACCATGGGGAGTGGTGAGAGTCAGAAAAGATCTATTGCAATAAAAAATGCTGAGCTTTGAATGAAGTGAGGTGAGAAGGAAATGCATTCACTGTGTAGGAGGAAAAGCTAAGTGAAGATATAGCGGTGGGAGGTTAGAAGTTAGAGGGTTAGAAGTGGAATACTGGGTATAAGCTGGGGTAGGCTGATAAGCAACCAGCTCTAGGTCTTTGGGGGAGTGGGTTGGGTGAGGGAGGGTAACGTACCTATGACACACTTTTAAGTTTAAATTGCCTCGTTAACATTTTCTCCAAAGCTTTCTGAAGTCTAGACAACAAAACAATCAAGCAAGCCATGATTTGCTGATTTCTGAAAATTTAACAAGTGGCTTTTGTGGGCTACCATGAGCTTGCTCCAGCAAAATACTGTATATAAGAAACAGAAAATGAACTAGTTTGAATGAAATATTGAGTAAATGAGGGCAAATAATGTGAAATCTGTCTAGAAAGATAAATTGAACCAGATTATAAAGGGTTTTAAGTGGCAAACAGGGGAATTTGTATTTTATTCTCTAGGTAATAAAGTTTCTGTACCTTCTTGAGACTGAAAATGACATGGTCACATTTTTGCTTTAGGACTAGCAATTTGGCAATGGAGTGGAGTAGAGAGGAGAGACTGGAGGCAATGAGATCAATTAGAAGGCTTAATTTAAGTCCAAGCCTCAAACTCTTACCAGCTTTGTAACCCTGGGCAAACTCTTAACTTCCCTATAGGCTAGTTTCCTTATTGGTAAAAATGGGGGGGGGGAAAACATAGAAACTACCTCACAGGATGGATGGTTGTGAGGATCAAATGAGACAGTATTTGTAAAGAAGGCTATTCAATAATCCAAGCAATCTAGGGTGGTGATCATAGATGGGAGTGGAGAGAAGGAGATTGATGTGAGAAATATTGCTGAGGGAGACTCAACCAGACAGATAGATAGAATATAGGAGGATAAAAGAGGGCAGAGTAAAGGGTAGTTCAGCGCCAATGACTAGGATGATGGTGGCAGGAAAAGAGCCGTTAGGAAGAAAGGTGGAATTGAGAGGAAAGATAAGTATCTATTTTGGAAATATTGAGTTTGGGATGTCTATGAAGATGTCCAGTGGGTTGTGTGGGACTGGTGTTCAAAAAGAGACTGAATTCCAACCTGTCGGGAATGTCGTAGAGAGGATTCCCACATTGGTCAGAAGGTTGAGAGAAGTGACCTATAAGGTATTTTCCAAATCCAAAAATTTAGCCTTCTTCCTCTGTGACTTTGAGGGCTTAAACTTTAAAGATCCTATATTTCCAGGATCCAGGATTACCTTAACATTTAACTCTTCCAAAAATCAATGGAGAGGTAGTGTAATAGATGAAAAGACACCCTCAGAGTCAAGAAAACCTGCATTCAAATTCTGCCTCTAAACATATTTGCTGTGTGACAAAAGTCACAAAATTTGTCCCAGACTACTCTGTAAGATTATTTGTTGTATACGGGTATATGTAATAGGCATAGGAGTTCCCTGTAGCAATAAATTCACAGGTCTGGTCCAAATAAATAAATAAATATAAGGACAAATAAAGAGAGAGACAAACAAATAAATAAATGGGGGCATGAATGGATAATGAGTAATCAACTAGGAGACAATGAGTAATCAACTAAATGAAGGAAAAAATGACTGGATAAGTAATAAACAAATAAATGATCAATAACTAAAAAAGGTCTTCCAACTTGTAGACGTTAGAAAGGAGGTAGGGACAACCCATAAAGTTATCTCAAAAAGTCAAGCCTATCAATGGGATTTAAAGCTAGGTGAAACTTTAGAGGTCATCTGGAGTCTAGTTCAAGGAAGTACAATAACTACTATTATCTTCAGAAATGTAATAGATGCATCTTTTTAATTACTTCTGTAACAGTGACTACTCTGGTCCCCATTGTCTGAATCATTAAGAGTGTTGGGAAGTGTCCAGTCTCTCTGCCATCAGCTCAACCACTCATTGATAGTATTCTTCCATTTTTCGAAACTCCTTCTGCCCACTTCCATTAACCATTACCATTAACCATTAACCATTCAACAGTCAGATTAGTTTTGTTTTGTTTTGTTTTTTAAGCAATCGGGGTTAAGTAACTTGTTCAAGGTTACAGGGCCAGTTATTTCTGGGTGTGGTGCTGAGTATCTGAGCCGAGGATTTGATCTCCAGGTCATCCCAACACTGGAGCCATAGCTCTTACTCGCTGAGCCACCTGGCTGCCCCTAAGCAATCAAGGTTAAGTAACTTGCTCAAGGTTACATGGCCAGGTGTTTCTGGGTGTGGTGCTAAGTGTCTGAGCCCAGGATTCCATCTCCAGGTCATCCCGACACTGGAGCCGGTGCTCTTACTCGCTGTGCTACCTGGCTGCCCCCAGATTAGTTTTTACAAAAGAATATTGACTTCAAAGGCATAGTAAGGACAAACAAACAAACATTCCCCCCAATAGGTAGAGTCATGATACCCCACACAGAGATGCTTCAGATTCTGGAGGGCAAGGTATGGATTAAGTTCACAGCTTAGTTCAAATCTTATATGGATCTGAAGTCCCACCAGTTCCAAGTCTAAAGTTCCCATTGGGTTTGGGTCTTGGGTACTATGACTTCTCAGGGCTTGCCTACTGAGCTGGCAGCAGTATTGGCCTGGAATCCTAACTCCAAAGTTGCCTTGAGTTGAGTCAAGGTCTAAGGACTCTACCATCTGTGCCTAGAACTGAGGTCAAATGAAACATATTAAACATCAAGCCCATTTCTCTGAGCCACAGAGCCTAAAAGGGGAAGGAGAGAAGGTAGCCCTCACCCCCACCTAGTTCATTCATGGTCCCAATGCTGGAACAGATATTTCATCCCTCTACTTGCCTCTGGGAGAGAATGAGACTGTCTCACTTTGGTAGTTTTAAAGATGCAACCCATTGTGACTACAAGGTCACTGGAAAGAGGCTGTTCCAACCAAAAAGGGAACTCAGAATGTCTTCTCTCAGAATCAGGTCCTTGACATCCTCCACATGGGTTCCTACAAGTTCAGTGATCTGAGCATACATCCAAGCCTTGTTATACTTAGGTTTCTTTTTAGATTTCAAGAGCTCTAGTCTGAAGGCTTAATCTAGCATCCATCTTCCTGGGAGAAGCCCCCCCCCTTTTTTTAATCTTTCTAATGCCCTAGTCATGTAATACTGTGTGTTATAATCATCTAAATTTGCATCTATCTCTAATTCCCTTCCTAGACTTTCAGTTCTATGTGAACAGAAATCTAGGTATCCAGTGCCTAGCACAATACCCTGCATACATTAGTCACTTAATAAATGCATGTTGAATTGAAGAATATCCAAATCCCAACCATTTCTTGAGAACATAATATTGGAACGAGCTTGACTTCAATCTCATGAATCATTATATTTGTTGATTCATTTCTCATATACTACTATAGCAACCATTTCCCAGGAAACCCAGATTCCCCTCACACCCAGGTCTTAAATCACACTTTCTGAAAACCCACTCATCCTAAGCATGCAATCAAACCTTTCACTTATGACCACTAGTAGGATGATCTCAACCGAACTCCAATTATTTTGTTTCTCTTTCTCTAGGGCACCAAATTGATTCTAATTTTCAGTCTAGTTATGTGTGTATCTTATCACCCCTATTTCTCATAAGCTACCTGAGGATATCCTGTCCCCTCAGTACTGGTGAAGTAAACTGTGAGCACATTTACCTATCTAAATAACAATGTCACTATACCCAGAATAAAATGAAGCAACTGATTGATATTTCTCTGTATTTGGTGAAAGGGGGAGACCCTTTAGGTGTCAGTGAAAAAGTTGACAGTTATGAGAAACGTCTAAATCTAATATATTTGTTCCAAAATTATTGTTCCATGAGGGCAAAATACACGTAACCATTTCAGTGAAATGCTAGCTATCTCAGCAATCATATCCAAAACGATTTCATTTTTATCTTGCACAAAATTGTCCAAGAAAACAATATATCTTTGCTAAATGGAAAAATCATCTCATAACTACTGGGAATGCTACTGACTGCAGACACTGAGAATTAGATGTTCATCGCAATGAAGTATATTTCTTTGGTTTGTTTTTGCCAAAAATAATAAAACTAATTTTTGTTATTCTTTAAACTTAACAAACAACAGAAAACATTGGCATTTCCACTTACAAAGAACAGAAAGAGAAGATTATATGTGAATAATAAATCTCCATTAGGTAATAATTGTATGTTTGTTTTTCAATTGTATAACTCTGGGACTTTATTTCCAAGGCTGTTCCATTTCTCTATTTCCCTCTGCAACTCATTCTGTTCTTTTCTGCTCGTTTTTTCTACATTATCAATATTTATTGAGCATTTACAATGCACTAGGCACAGCAGAACATACAGAGAAACATTGTACCTGCCCTTAAGAAGCTTGTATTTATAACAAAAAAATATACCTCTCTCTTTCTTTTTTTTTTTTTGCCTTTTTTTTTGGAGGGGGGAAGGTAGGGCATTTGGGGTTAAGTGACTTGCCCAAGGTCACATGGCTAGTATTTTTTGTGCGTGTGTTATGTCTGAGGCTGGATTTGAACTCAGGTCCTCCTAACTCCAGGGCCAGTGCTCTATTCATTGCATAACCTAGCCGCCCCTACCTCTCTCTCTTCCAATGGAATTTTGTCTTTGATGTTTCCTACAAGGGTAGTGAGGGGAAGATTTTGCAGCATGAACTTTGGGTAACTTAGACCCACACTAAGAGGATTGGGTTAGGGAAAGAGTTTAAGGCAGACAGTAACAAACCATTCAGGGTATGGTTTAGAGTGAGACTTTTTTTTTAAAGTCACTATCTCACTAAATTAAGGGAAGATTTCCTATAAGAAATAAGAACAGAGGGGCAGCTAGATGGGGCAGTGACAAGCACACCAGCCCTGGAGTCAGGAGGACCTGAGTTCAAATTTGACCTCAAGACACTTGACACACTAGCTGTGTGACTTTGGGCGAGTCACTTAACCCCAATTGCCTTGCTTTCCCCCCTCCTCTCCCCCCAAAAGAAATAGGAACAGGGGCAAAAAGTCTTGCTCATTTTAATGCTTTATTTATGATTTTACCATTCTTTCTTGGTGTGTGCATGTGTTACTATTATTTTTCCACATACTCCCCCCACCACCAGTTTTGCACCCCCAATAAAAATATCCTTCTTTGTAACAAGTAAGTATAGTCAAGCAAAAAGAACAAACATCGTAAACTGGACACATGAAAATGTACATCTTATTCTGTACTTCTAGTCCATAATCTCTCAATCAGGAGGTGGGAAGCATGTTACATCATTAGTTTTCTGGTTGGTCATTATATTGATCAAAGTCCTTACATCTTTTTAAATTGTCTATTCAAGATTGTAGTTATTACAGACATTATTCTCCTGGTTCTGCTCACTTCTCTCATCATGAGTTCATACAAGTCCTTCCAGGTTTCTCTCAATCTGTCCCTTTCATCATTTCTTACAGTAAAGTATTTCCCATTCTGTTCATATACCATAATTTATTCAGCTTCCAGTTCTTTGTCACCACAAAAAGAGATGTCATAAATATATTCTGTACATATATGTTCTTTTCTTCTTTCTTTGCTCTCATTGGCATTGCTGGGTCAAAAAGTATGCACAGTTTAGTAACTTGGGCACATAATTCCAAACTGCTTCCCAGAAGGACTAGAGGGACAATTCACAGTGCCTTCGATAGAGCATCAGTGGACACATTGCTTCCCACAGTTGTTCCAACATTTGTCTCCTTCCTTTTTTGTTGACTTTTGCGATCTGATGGGAGAGAGGTAGAATTTCAGAGTAGCCTTAATTTGTATTTATCTCATTATTGGCAATTTGTAACTTTATGTATATGACTATTGATTGCTTGGATTTCTTCACCAAACAACTGCCATTTCTAACTTTTTATCATTTATCAATTGGGAAATGGTTTTTATTTTGAATCAATGTTTTATATACCTTGGAAATGAGACCCTCATCAGAGAAACTTTCAGCAAAGATTTTTTTTCCTACTTAGCTGTTTCCCTTCAGTCTTAATTCCATTGAATTTGTTGGAGCAAAACCTTTTTAATTTTATGAAATCAAAATTGTTTGTTTTCTCTTCAATGATCCCATTTATCACTTGTTTGGTCATGAACTCTTTCCCTATCCATAGACTTCTTTATAATCTCTTCCTTGTTCCTTTAACTTTAGGCTATGATGGAACCTTTTTATATCTAGCGGCATTCCCAACTGAAAGGCCATGGAAGAGGGGGAGACAGTTTCTTCTTGAGCTCACCTGTGCCAACTCCAGCCACTCCTACATGCATGTTATAGTATCATCAATATTATTCTTGTTACCATATCCACATTGTGGTACCAGCATGGCTCACTGCCTTTGGGAGTAAACGTACGTAATATTTAGCCTTTGTTTTGTTTTTGTTGTTTTTCCATGAGCCAAATTAGTTTTATACCGGAAAGGGAAACACCATGATGCTGATTTCATGGCTTTCTTCCCACACGCTATTCCCTGTATGAGTCAGTGGTACTGATAACAACCTCGTTGTGGGCACTGAAATTGCATGTATTATTCAGAATGATTTCAGAAACAGAGATCCAGAGATGATCTGTGGAGAGATGTGCTCTAAAACATAAGAGGGGTGTGGGGGGGGGGAGTGTGTCTATGTGTGTGTGTGAGAGAGAGAGAAAGAGAGAGAGAGAGAGATGGAGACAGAAAGAGACAGAGAGAGAGAGAAAAATAGATGCAGAGAGAGACAGAGACAGACAGAGAGATATGGATACAGAAAGAAACAGAGATGGAGACAGAGACAGAGACAAACAGGCAAAAACAGAGAGAGAAAGAGAGAGGGAGAGAGACAGAGAGAAACAGAGAGACAGAGAGGGGGAGAGAGACAGAGATGGAGACAGAGACAGA
>NW_027185715.1:14846373-14858991 GCF_028583685.1 Petaurus breviceps papuanus
AGAGAGAGACAGAGACAGAGAGAGAAGGGAGAGGGAGGAGAGAGGTGAAGAGAAAGAGAGGGGAAGGGGAAATAAAAAAAAAAAGATCCTAATGACTGTTCATCTAGTAATTTGGAGGTCAGAAAACTTTCCATTCTTATTCTCCCTCCTCTGCTCACTCCAACCTAAATTCTTTAGTCAATCTTAACACCGATGCATTCAGAAGATGGAAATTACTTTTATTTTCCAAAAAATATACAAAACACAGCAGCTGATTTACTTCTAAATCCTCCAGTCCTATTAGCCCCCCCCCCATTCATATTTCTGTGAACTGAAATACTCCAAAGTATCCTTTATTATTTCTTAATTTTAAGCAAATATTAACAGACAGCCACAGGCTAGTCCATTAAAAGTTCATCTTTCCAGCAGTATTTCTCATCGGAACCCTAAATAACAATTTGCCTGGGATGAGCAGCACAGAAAGCTCCCTAAAATCTAATTTTTTGACAAATTTAGTTGAGAGAGTGTCCTGTTTCGTGCCCAATAAAGAGACAGACAAAGTTACACTACCATCTCTGGGCAGAAATCCCAGTATTCCATAAGATCGTTGCTGGGCATGTGGGAGGAGGTAGTTTTCTGTTTAACTAATTATCCTTGTTAAAAAGATGTAAAATTCAGAGGAATCAAAGGGAAGGAGGAAGATTTTTGGATAATTTGTGGGGGGGCATTTCTATGCCTCCAAAGCAGTACATTGTCAGCACTCATTAATTTCTAACTTCCTGATACATATCCCTGATTATCTTTCCCTAGTTACAACTCTGCCCCTCAGACTCCTCATACAATAGTATAAATCTGATGGCATCATTTGGTATAATAGATTTCAGTAGAACAGATCCCTCCTTAAAATCCTTCATGCTAATCTCTTTGGGACTTTCCTATAGCCTTACTATATTATATTTTATACATATACTCATTTGTCTACACATCTCCCCCATTCCAGATTGTAGGTCCTCTTAGGGCAGGAATTCCATCTCTGTATCTCCAGCACAGAGAACAGTGCCTTTCACACGTTTAATGAATTAAATTGTAAATATGTATTCAGATGTACATGTACACATACATCTATACACATGTTTTTCAGTACATTGCTTCTTGATCATATAAGCAGTATTGATTTTCCTTCGATTCTTGTGGGAGAAATATTGGCAAGTGGAAATGACTATGTTTTGGTAAGTTATAACATCACAGGTTAATTCTTGTTTGAGAATACTGCCGCAGAATGGAGAAAGGAAGGGTTACATTAACCTAAGAGCTTTATTTATCCTTGAAGTTGCTATTGCCAAGCTTCCCTCAAAATTGCTTTTCATTCTTTCACAGATGTTTTGCATATTCTTATGGGTGCACATCTTGTCTCCCCCCTAACAGAATGCAAGCATCTTGAGAGTATGGACTGTTTCATTTTTTATTTGGTATCCAAAGACCTACCATAGCTCCTGGAACACTACCATGTCAGTCATGTCTGATTCTTCATGACCCCATTTGGGGTTTTCTTGGTAAAGATACTGGGGTGGTTCACCATTTAATTCTCCAACTCATTTTATAGATGAAGAAATGGAGGTAAATAGGATTAAGTGACTTGCCCAGGGTCACACAGCTAGTAAGGGTCTGAGGCCAGATTTGAACTCATGAAAATGAGTCTTCCTGACTCCAGACCCAGTATTCTATTCACTCTATCCACCCCCTAACCTCCTAAATGCTTCTTGATTGATAGGTTGATCGATTGAGCTAGAATGTTAGTGTCAGACTCACAAGGCTATGAAAACTGTATTACATCATGTAATAGTTGCAAAAACTTTCTAACCACAATTATTACTATTCCTCATAACATTTAGATGAGGCTGGCAAGAATTAGCTAACCATTTTATCAATGAACAAACTCAAACATAGAGTGGTTGAGTAAATGTCCTATCATCCCCTGGTTTCATCAATGTCAAGAGGCAGGAGAAAATAGTCACCAATTCGCTGAGCTATTCTTTTGGCATCATCATTCACTACTGTGTTTTAAGAGACCCAAAATTGAAAGTTGTCTGAATTCACTTTGGCACCTCCTGCCTCCAAGGTGTGATGGGACTAAACAACAATGCAAAATCCATAAAGGTGTTTGGAAGCCATCATGACTAAGAAGATCCATTACCAAAAATTGAATAATAAAAAATGTCAAAGTTAGTTTCTTGGTTGGTTTGTTTCCAAAGAACTGGATAATTGCTAGCCAACTTCAAAGAGATACAGTGCCAACTCATAAGTGTGCTATTGGTCAATGTAGAGAGGAAGATGAGGTTAACCTGCAGGCATATTATCAGAATAGGAGGAAAGATGCTAAGAATCACTCAGCTCAGTTTTTCCCCCATGCGTAGGAGAAGTGGGCTGTAGGAGGGAGATGTAAGGATTACCCAGGTATCCTTATAAGGCAGAGTACCACTGAGTATCTGTGACATACACAGGTCACCTGGTCCCCACAGGAAGCACATTATAATTGTCCTCAGCTAACTTCTCCGCAGGGAAATCAGTATGCTTGCTTCAAAGTAAATGTCATGGCAGTTTGACTGATACCAAGATTATCAAGTGTAAGGTGGCTGGAGGGAAGGAAGAAGCAACTGAGAGAAGTAACCATAGCTGGAAAGATCCATTCCCAAGGTACCTGTGGAATCAAAGGGAAGAAGGGAGCTTTCTGCTTAATGATATTGTGCTTTGTCCTATTACTAATTAAATGTGGCTTTTCAAGAAACTAAAACTCTTTTACTTAGTTTATTGTTTTGAAACTGGGGTTATAATAAACATGTATACATTTGCCTTTCTGGTGTTTTATAAGCCTTTCTTATAACACATCAATTCCAACCAGTCAGTCACCAAGAGCTACCTCACCCCCATTTTCCCTTATGGACTCTCCCTTTTAACTGAGTATCAAGATTCCATTTTGCTCCTTAAGTTAAAGGTTCTTGACCTTTTTTTGTGTCATGGACCTCTTTAGCAACCTGATGAAGGCTATGGAACCCTTCTTAGAATGAATGAATTTTTAAAATACATAGCATTACAAAGCAAACCAATTATCTTGAAATACAGCTATCAACATTTTATAAAACAAACTTATTGAATACAGCTATCAAAAAAATTTTTTAACAAGTTCACGAACCCCAGACCCCTCTGCTCTGAGTCATTTTTTTCCCCAGAAGAGAAACATCCAGCTCCCAAAAACAGATTAAAAGAGAAGTGTCAGGAAAAATACCACACTCTCTGGATTGTATTCTCAGGTAGCCAGTAGGAGCTGAAAGAGTGATGTGGGGGTGGCCAGGTAGCACAGCGAGTAAGAGCACCGGCTCCAGTGTCGGGATGACCTGGAGATCGAATCCCAGGCTCAGACACTTAGCACCCACCCAGAAGCACCTGGCCGTGTAACCTTGAGCAAGTTACTTAATCCCAATTGCTTAGGGGCGGCCAGGTGGCTCAGCGAGTAAGAGCACCAGCTCCAGTGTCGGGATGACCTGGATCAAATCTGGACTCAGATACTCAGCACCACACCCAGAAATAACTGACTGTGTAACCTTGAGCAAGTTACTTAACCCCTATTGCTTTAAAAAAGAAAAAAAAATATTTAAAAAAAAAGAGTGATGTGAGCAGAGCCAAGAGGATATTATATATAGTAATGGCAATATTGTTTTAAGAATGACTTTGGACAACTAAGTCATTTTGATTATTAGAAATACACAAGTGAATAGTAAAAGACATATGAAAAAGACGCTATCTGCACACAGAGAAAGCACTGATAAGTAGAAGTATGTATAGAATTGCTTGCTTGCTTGGTTTTGTCCTTTGTTCTCGAAGAGGACCAAAATGACATCACATCATGAAACTAGTCAAGTTTCAATGTGTCTGACTATGGCTGATCAGACGAATATGAGCTCGCAGTACTTTACCCTAGGCAGCTAGATGGTGTAGTGGAGAGATCACTGTGCCTAGAGTCAGGAAGACTTGAGTTCAAATCTTACCCTAGCTACTTACTAGTTGTGGGACCCGGTGACATTTATTTAATGTATAGAATAATTTTATATATACATCTCTCTCTCTCTCTCTTTCTCTCTCTCTCTCTGTCTCTGTCTCTCTCTCTCTGTCTCTCTCTCTCTCTCTCTCTGTCTCTCTCTCTCTCTCTCTCTCTATATATATATATATATATATATATGTGTGTGTGTGTGTGTGTGTGTGTGTATAATATTTGTCTAATGGTAGCCATCTCTAGGGTGGGGGGGCAGAGAGAGAAGAAAAAAAGACAGGTGAATGACATGTGATGAAATCATAAGTGTTTGATGTCTTCATAGTGTCCACATGAAAATCTCACTTACAAAGTATATATGACACCACTTTTAAAAGTACATTTTACTGACACCTTTGGTCTTTACTTCATGATCATTTCAACGGCCATCCTCATGCCTCACCCCCATTCCTCCTCTCTTGTGACAAGAATAGCTAGCATTTATATTGTGCTTTACATATGTTATCTTTTCTGGTTCTTAACAACAACCCTGGGAAGCAGGTACAATAATTATGTCCATTTTCTGTACGAGGACATGGAGTGACTTGCCTGGAGTCATTTAGCTAGTATGTATACGAGGCAGAATTTGGACTTCAGTATTCCCAACTCCAAATTCAGTACTCTATCAAGTGAGATGAGATTTGTAAAGGACTTGCTTCAATGCCTGGCATACCGTAGGCATTAATAAGTATTTGTTCCCTAGCCACTGAACTTACCTACCTCCAAAATTAAGGGGAAAAAATTAGTTGATAGAAAATCCATGTCTGACAGTGTTTTGTCCTAGAGGCCCTATAGGTGTCTGCCACAAAAAAAAAAGAAGGAAGGAAGATTAATATCTGTTCTATGGAACCATTATTGGTTTGTTGTTGCTGTTTTTAGTTACTCAGAGTCTGATTTTCTTTTAGTGATCTTTGCATTTACGTCGTTGTAATGAGGTCTATTATTAGCTTGGTTCTGCTAGTTTTGCTCTATAATCATTCAAGGGATGCATGGAGTGTTCAGGGGGGACTAGCATCTCTGGTCTTTTCAGAGAAGCTCTCACCTATGGCACATCTGGGTGCCCAGTGGCCACACCCCAGGTTGCCATCTTAGCAGAAAGGCTAAATCAGGTTGAGGATGACCAATGGGTCTCAACCAGTGGTTAAGTTAAGGGGGTATCTTCCCCAAGCGTGTGAAGACTTCCCCCTGTGGAATGGGTGCATGAGAACAATTAAACCATGAAATCAGCTGAAGCAGGCACTGTGGAATGCTTAGAGCTTGGTTAGGCAACAAAAACACCAAGAGCCATCCACTGGATCCTAGACCATGACAAGTCATTTTGACTTTCGTCCTACCACTGGACTTTGATGACTGAAAGACACAATAAGGCTGACTTTGTGCAACCCTACTTTACTTAAATCCAATTCACAAATAAGTCAAGACATCACCCCATGACATCACTGGTCCTCTTCAGAATGAAGGACAAACAACATCAGTTCATGCTGATCTCGTATTTCCCTGATTTTTTCATATTGATCATTTCTTACTACATAATAATACTCTATTCACTCATATACTATAAAGTTAAAGTTTTGGTTTGGGTTTTTTTTTTTTAGATTCTTCAGTGAATTTGTACCCAATTTGTTTCCAGGTCCTTCCTACCACAGAGTATTACTTAGAGGGGCTTACCATTTCCTTCTTCAGTTCATTTTATAGATAAGGAAACTGAGGCAAATGGGGATAAGTGACTTGCCCACGGTCACCCAGCTAATGTCTGAGGCCAGATTTGAACTCAGGAAGCTTCCTTACTTTGGACTCTGCACTCCATCCATTGTGCCACCAGATGCCCCATAAATATGTAGATAGATACACACAAAGGTACATATATATATGTATATATATATATATATGTACATATATCCATTGTGTATAAACATATATATGGGGGGCGGCATTTATTTATACTCCTTAGGAGAATCATTGGGTCAAAAAATATGTAAAATTAGTTGCTTTTCTTGAAAAATTCCAAACTGACATTCAGAATGGGTGCAACTTCATTTGAAATGTACCAATTTTTTGAGAAGTCTTTATATGGCTAGTAAAAATCAAGTAAATTGGGGCGGCCAGGTAGCACAGCGAGTAAGAGCACTGGTTCCAGTGTCGGGATGACCTGGGGATCGAATCCAGGCTCAGACACTTAGCATCCACCCAGAAACACCTGGCCGTGTAACCTTGAGCAAGTTACTTAACGCCAATTGCTTAGGGGCGGCCAGTTGGCTCAGAGAGGAAGAGCACCAGCTCCAGTGTCAGGATGACCTGGGGATCAAATCCGGGCTCAGATACTTAGCACCACACCCAGAAATAACTGGCCGTGTAACCTTGAGCAAGTTACTTAACCCTGATTGCTTTAAAAAAAAATGTTTAAAAAAATCAAGTAAATTTTTCAGGAAAAAATGAACAACAGAAATGACATTGACAGACTATAATAATTCCATGCAGAAAATAATCAGAAAGCAGCCAGATTGGTAAAAATCAAATATTTATTCATATCAAATAAATATACCATAGCTATATGATTTCATATATAGCATATATGAACTAGTTTCAGTCAGTTAACAGCATTTAATATTTTCAATAAATAAAACCCTATCACTGAAATCTTTATAAATAAAACATACAATTATGGCATTAATAAATATAGTCAACATTAGGAAGCATTCTCCCCCCTAAAGTATTGATAAGTATTCACTAAATGTGTATAGAGGCCATTTTCAAAAAATAAATAAATTATATTTTTTATGTAAAATACCTTGCCAGACTAATATTTCAGTTATATAGCAAGGTTTTAGAAGCTTACTATTGGGGCTCAGAAACAGAATGCACTTATTAAGAATACGCTTGAGTTTTCTCCTTAGGTCAGTCAATCAGGGTACATACTAAATGGACACATTTATGCTCTAGTTTTGGCTTCTCAATTGCCTTTTTGAAAAGGGGAAAGAACATTCTAGCTTTCCATCTAATCTTCCAAAGTCGAATTTCCTCTTTCTAATCTTCTTATTTTGTCGAGAACTTTAACTACAGTATTTTCGTAGGAACATAAGCAGCAAATCCATCTCACTAATTGTTTTTATCTCTCCATTTTTTCCCAACTGAAAAAAAAAATAAGAAAAAAGACCATTTTAGGACTTATACCAACAGGATCAAAATTAGAAAAAAAAAGAGATGAAGTTAGATTGTTGGAGAGAAGCAGCTCTATTGTAGTAAATTAATTCAGTCAAAAATGTCTTTTACAGAACTTACAATTTCCAGTCCTTTTAAAATGGGTCCAAAGTGATATTCTTTGAATAAGGGAGGAAACTGTAGTTGGGTTGTTATTGTTCTTCAATATTCCCTTCAATCTTGAAAAGGACCATGATATCAGGGAGGTGATGCCAAGAAATGCAAGTGAAGGAGGGCTGTGTGCAAAGTCACCAGCCTCTCTTTCTTCTCTGGAGCCATCTTGGTCCAGTGGCCAGATATAGATCAGGTATATTACCAAAAGCCATGGATTGCAGCTATTAGAGCCATAAGGACTCTGCAAAACCATTTAGGCCTGGCACACAGTAGGCACTTAATAAATGCTTATCTATTGACTTGGGCTCTCTGAGCCTCAAATTCTTCATCTATAAAGTGGCGGCAATAATACTTGTTATTAGGGGCAGTGAATAGAGCCCCAGCCCTGGAGTCAGGAGGACCTGAGTTCACATCCCACCCCAGACACTTAATACTTACTAGCTATGTGACCTTGGGCAAGTCACCTAACCCCAATTGTCCTGCCTTCCCTCCTCTGGACCAAAAAATAATAATAATACTTGCTTTTTTTCCCTTAGCTCCCTTAGCTCACAGTCCAGATTTTTTAAAAATCTTTCTCACATGGTTGTTCAAGGACTATAACTTATAATATAACATAATTAACTTATAATTATTGAAATGGGTTTTATCTCCTGAAACTATACTAGAATTCTAAATATTCTTTCCACTAACTGAAAGTTCAAATTCCTTTTTTGGCCTTAATTTCTACTTACTTTTGTCATTCTCCCAGAGAGCATTTCAAAATATCATTATCAATATCAAAATATAATTAATATTATATTTTACTTTAACTAATGGCTTCACAAGATGATTTTAAGTCTCCAGTTATATTAATGAAGCAAAATTCAATAAACCAGCTTTTTCTCATACTCCACTGTTAGGAGAAAGCTTAAGATGACAAAACAAATTGACAGAAGTAATTTTATCCAAAAATCTGATTTCCACATATCAGGCATCAGCCCAATTTCCTATACTTCCTAAGTACACAGCCCAAATTCCAAATGATCATAATTTATCGTTGTTATGAAATATTACTAAATTCTTAATCATCAGCATGAGAATCAGCTGAGATTGCCACACCATATTTACTGTGGCATTAAAGTAGATTAATATGTTTTAGGAAGAATTTCCATAACTAGGTTTGAAATTTTTTTTTTAATTTTCAAGGTATACCTCCATAAACCTGAAATTGCAATTATCTCGTCAACCTACTCCCCAAATTTCTAACTTCACCTTGTTTCAGTATACCTGTGCCCTAACAACAGCATTCTCTTCACAGCTCATATCCCTTCTCCTTCATTCTAGTTGAGTCCCATTTCTATTTGGGGGTCTTCCCCTAATCAGTAGAGTTGAGGCATGTATAAAAGAAGTCCTCCAGAATCCCGTACACATGGACTGACTCCCAGGTCAGACTTCCTTCTTTCTCTCATAAATTATCCCCACAACAAAAAGAAGGCCTGACCTCCTGCTATATTTATAGGCAGCTGCTAAAGATCAGGGCATGTTGACCATTTGTCTTAAAAAACAAAAGTGTTGGATGTTGTGTTAGGGTAAGCTGGACCTAAAACTCAGGAATGTTTATTATAACATAGATCTTGCAGTAAGATTCCAGCTTTTCCTCCATCCTTCCCTTATTTCTCCATGTTTTTATCTTTTAAACAATGCCAGAACTCATTTCAATAAATGGATTTGTTTTCTGAGAATTTAAAAAAAAAATCTTATTGAGCAAATTTATATAACTCTAAAATTGGAAAAACTAAAAAAGAAATTGACATTCATCTCCATCACTCATTTTTAAGTGAGTGAATGATGATAAGATTAAAGACTGCCTGACACAGAAATGTATATATTCCAAATCCTGAAAGTATAGATGGGTTCCCAGTTCTCAGTGGGGTAGCATAATGGAAAGAGTCAGTTAACATGGTGTCAGATTCCACCTCTGTGACTTTGAACAAGCCAATTAAAAGCCCTAGGTCTCATTTTCTTCATCTGCAAAATAAGGGGGTTGGAGTGAATGGCTTCCTAGCTCCCTTTCAGCTAAATTGAGGGGACAAGATACACAAGTTTTCTGGAAATGATAAGCACACCTTGAACTGCGAGGCAGATGTGAGATTTAAGTCTTTGCCCTGATACTTACTTGCCATATGAGCTTAGTCAAGGAAAATAATCAGTATGGACCTCTATTTCCTCATTTGTAAAAAGAAAGGGTTGGACTAGATCCTTTCCAGTTCTGACAACCTATGATTTATCAGGTTTTATACACACATGCACACACATATACATACACATATATGTGCGAGTAGATATGTATATGTATACACACACATAGCATCCCAAAAGCCTGTTTTCAGCTGTAAGAGCTTTAAGAACTAAGACTCTGATGACACTATGTAGACATGTCTATACACACAAACTAATATTCATTCAACAAACTTTTATAATGAACTGGACACTCTTTTGATAATATTTTGACCCCCAGGTTTAGAACAAACAAGTATTACCCAATGAAATAAGGGGCATTTTTTTCTCTTTACTATTAAACTTTTTAATATTGCAATAGATATGAATAAAGGTAATTAATACCTGTATTAGTTTGTTCCTCATGATATCGATTTGTCTCTGGACACGGCTGCCATTACTCATCAAAGTCTACAAAAGGAAAATACAATGTCAGTTTCGATATGATGTTTCTTAATTTTACATTGCTTAGTCTGAACATGAGGTTCAGGCTTCCTTTGATTAAAGACCTGAAAAGAATCCCATCAGTCATTTTTTTAATTGGTGACTTAGATTTTCCAAGCTGTTTTTGACCTTGGGTCAACACAGATCTGGCCACGTCACATACATGAGACTGATTAACCATGTGGAGAGGGTAAAGTGATTTACTCCACATTCTGAATTTAACCCAGGCTATGCCATGTTATTCTTGTATTTTGTCCAGCACTTCATAGTCAATCAGTAGCTAAATGACTCATGAATATATGCCAAGAAGATTTGCATAGTTTTAAGCTTCCAATGAAATGAAGTTAAAAAATTCTTAATATGGTCCCTTCCTATAACATCACAAGGCATTCATGAATGTCCTTTGACATACACCCATTGTCAGTACCCTAGAACCTTCAGCAAGTTCTTTCACCTCTCTATCAAATAAGAGGGCTTGGACTAGATGATCTATGAGGTTCTTTCCATTTCAAAATCTATGATCCCCTGAGACTGCTTTGGAAACTTACCATTCTGCTCTCTAACACTTCTTTCCATTCTTTCCTCCCCTCTCCTTGACTTTCTAGCTCTTAAATTTCACAGCCACTCTCATTAATATATTTTGAGCTACATCAAGCAATCTCAGAGCTCCATTCCTCAGCACACCACCCCTAAATTTCATTTTGTCAGGGACAAGTGAATTCAAAAAGAGTGATCATCCTCTATTTCTAAAGGTCAGAATTTAAATACAACAAATTATACAAATACTCAAACACATTCCCTTACTTCAAAGGACTAGAAATGTCACAGACCCTCGAAATTCAAAGGGATCTCAAAGGTTGTTGTACCCTACAACAAGAACCCCTCATTTGGTATCCCTACCAAATGACCGTCCAGCCTCTCTTTTAAGAACCTCCCAAGAAGACTATTCCACTTTTGGACAGCTCCTAATTAGAAATTTATATGAATGAAAAGCCAGTATCTACAGAAATTCCTGCTCTGGCTCCTAGTTCTGCCCTAAGGGCACTAAAACAAGAAATCTAACCCTCCCACCATGACAGTCTACAAGTAAGTATGCTGGAAATAACTCTGAATGGGGGAGATAGCTCGGAGTAATTAAAGGAAGGTTGTCCTCTGAGTAGAAGAAGATACTCACACAGCCATTCAGCTTGGTTTTCACATCATGCAGGAAGGGCAAAACGTCTCGCATGTATCGCTGGAATTTTTGTGGGTAAGAAACTGACACTTTCTTCAAGACCAAGCTCAAAATCTCCTTCATCAAATAACAGCGATTTGTGTCCTGCAAGACAAAATTCACCGCAGTTGGAGTGAATCAAACACAGAGCATCCCTCCACCCATCTGGTTTCCCAGATGCCAGGGACTATGCTAAGATTAGGGACACAAACGAAAAAGAAAGACCATTCACACTCTCAAAGGGCTTACATTCTTTTTTTTTTTCATTGTTTTTCACAAAACAAGCACTGACTGTTAAACAGGTCTTAATACACAAGATCTTGTTAGGTTATGTAGAGTATGGCCATTACTTACTTCCACCTGGTTGAACATGGAACTTTCAAGGAGTCGAGTGCTGGTGTCCTCGTCAGACAAGCTGGCCTGAAAGGGAAGGAGATCAATGTGGAGACTTGCAATATATGAAGAGAATGAAGCAAAGAAAGGAAACAAAACAGAAAATCCAGGTGTCGATTATATATTGATAAATGGAGGAGTGACCAGGGAATGTCAAAAAGCAAGGGAGAGAATGAAGAGTCAGCAAACCAAATGGTTCCTTTGGAGATAGCTCTCAGTGAAATGTCCCAAAGGCCAGTATAGCAGATTTTCTGGCTAACCAAACTATGCCCTTGTGTTTGCCATATAAAACTTGACTACTTATTCCCTTTTCAGCTTTCTTACGCTGGACTCTACTTCACGCGTTCTATCTATGACCTAGCTCACGGAGCCACTTGAAGTGTCTCTGGCACAATACTCCATCTCCCACTTCTGTGGAATTGCACTAGTTGTCCCCATATCTGGAATATTCTGACCCTTCACCTGCACCTCTTAATTTGCCTGTATTCCTTCAAGGCTCAAAATTCACCTTCTTCAAGAAGTCATTCCTGGGGGTGGCTAGGTGGTGCAGTGAATAGAGTGCTGGCCCTGGAGTCAGGAGGGCCTGAGTTCAAATCTGGCCTCAGACACTTAACACTCACTAGCCATGTGACCTTGGGCAAGTCACTTAACCCCAAGAGCCTTGCCTTCCCCCCTGCAAAAAGCAAAAAAAAAAAAAAAAGTCATTCCCGGTCCTCTCCCCTTTCAGATTACTTTTCCAAGTATTCTGTAATGATCTTCTATAAACCTAGTTAGAAACATATTGTTTCAGGGGCTGCTAGGTGGTGCAGTGAATAGAGCACCGGCCCTGGAGTCAGGAGGACCTGAGTTCAAATCTGACCTCAGACACTTAACACAAAAAAAACTAGCGATGTGACCTTGGGCAAGTCACTTTTTCTTCCCCTCCAAAAAAAAAAAA
>NW_027185715.1:14859391-14941068 GCF_028583685.1 Petaurus breviceps papuanus
AAATATTCTTAAATTTTAGATTTAAATTAAATTAGATTTTAAATTTAAATTAAAAATTCCTGAATTTTACTGAATCTAACACTATAAAGTAATTTGATTTCCAACTCTACAGCTTTCTGGAGGAGGGGATAAAAGAAAGTATTTCTTGTTTAGTCAGCAAGAGAGAGGGAGAGAATATTTTTTTCTCACTATTTTGGCCAGCGTGATGATTTGATGGCTAATGAAACGGGGCTGCAAGTTCGACTTTCTAAGTTTGCAGGAAGATTTGGTGGAAGTCCCTTCTCCTCCCTGAGCCAAGAGGGTCACGAGAAGGAAGCACAGAGTCAAGGACCCCATGTGAAAGAAGCTCTCCAAAATCTGCTGGGTCTTCATTATAATCTGTTGGGTCTCTAGTGTTGGGTAATCTCAGGTTGGAGAATCTATTGTTAAAGAAAGAAATACAAAAACATTAGCGGCAGAAGGTGAATTTTAAAATATCAACAAAGCTAAGTATATTAAAAGACTTACAGTTTAGAGGAGTCCCGTTGTAATCTGAGCATTGGACGGTGCTACTTTTATAGATCCTAAGGTCTCAATTTTTTCAAATTGTGATTTAAATATGACATCAGCACATAGTCTAATTTCCAGTATTCTCTTCTAAGAACCACTTAACCACTACAGAAGCCCACAAAGCATCCCCTCCCCAGCTTCCTACCTTGAGACACAAAGAAGTGTCCTTCAGTTGTCCTTATCATAACACAGGAAGGGCTTTCATAAGCTAATCCCAGAAATTCTTTAACCCCAGCGATTTTTCAGAGAAAATAATTTTGCTATCTTGATTAATTCCAGGTTTTAGTAAAAGTGCCCCTTGCTCTCCCACAGGGGCTGAGTAAGCATTTTGGTTGCAAACTCGTTTTTCTACCAATTTCATAGATTCTTATCTCACTGGGGTATTTTGAAACAAAGGAGTCAAAACCTATATTCTTTGCTGGTAGTTTTCCTAGTGGATGAGTTCAGAACAGGGTTCTTAACCTGTTTTGTGTCACGGGATCCTCTGGCAGTTTGGTGAAGCTTATGGACCCCCTTCTTAGAATGATGTTTTTAAATCCATAAAACAAAATTTAAAAAAACAAGATTACAAAGGAAAGTCATTAAACTGAAATTCAATCATCAATTATTTTTTAAACCCAGGTTAAGTAGTCCTGATTTAGAGATATTTTCATGGGCAAAGAATTTATATGGAAAATAAGCTATTGTGCTTATTTTTAACAATTTTCAAAAGCCTCCTGAATCCTAAACAGCTTTCAAGATAAATTTGGAATTTGACTATCATATTTCATATCATTTTTCATATCATGAAATTTAATGTATGTTGAATACAACATGTAACATTGCACCTGGTTTGTTTTATTATAAAAAATTGTCACACAGGTAAGCATGACAAGGGGCATATGATTCAAAACTTACCTAGAGCATGAAAGCAATGCGACTTCTATCTAGTAAAAAATGTACAGAGAATGACTGGGAAACAACTACTTTTAAATAAATCAATATTCTGCTCTCCACCTTCTGGCACTACCAAGAGAGAATCTGATGCATTTGGGTGGGGAGAGGGTGGGAGTCGAAATAACCTTAGAACTTTTAGATATGTAGAGGGCTTAGAACTTTTAGATATGTAGAGGGCTTAGAAATGGGGAAAAGGGACAGCTAGGTGGCGCAGTGAATAAAGAACCAGCCGTGGAGTCAGGAGGACCTGATTTCAAATCCGACCTTAGACACTTGACACAATTACTAGCCATGTGACTTTGGGCAAGTCACTTAACTCCATTTGCCCTCCAAAAAGCAAAAAAAAAAAAAAAAAAAAAAGGAGGGAAAATAAAAGACTATTAAAAGCAAAGATCACTGGGAACATCTCCTTCATTCTTCCCCTCCTCTGCCCCAGGCCACTCAGAATATATCTGGGTGTGCTATGACCAAGTGCTATGGGGTGCCCCTTCTTCCCCAAACTCTCTGCAAGTTTCCCTTTCCCTTTCCCTCTCTGGCTGGATACTAACTCCTTTCCCCCAACCCACCTCAATCATATTCATCCTTTGAGGAGACAGGCCTGAATCCCCATTCCACATTTAAGACCACTGTTACTTTCTCAGTGAAGAAATAAGAGGAGGGGGAAGCTTTAGAGACCCCTGAACCTTAGAGTGGATCTGGATTTCACACTGAATGAAACACCAACTGTAGATCTTTCTTGTGAGATGAAGGACCACTAGCCCTTGCCATCTGCCTTGATACTGCATCCTAAAGTCCTCTGGGCCTTATTATCTACTTTAGAGCTTTGTTCAGACCCCCAGGCACTACCTTGTGACCTACTGATGCTTCCTAAAGACGCTTGGACCTTTCCTTCTATACCACAGCTAAACAAACCCTTAAGATTTCCAGGTCTTTCCGTCAGCCTTATAGTTGAATTTATTTTTTTTTTATTTTTTGCTTTTTTGGAGGGCAACAGGGGTTAAGTGACTTACCCAAGGTCACACGGCTAGTTTTTGTGTTAAGTGTCTGAGGCTGGATTTGAGCTCAGATCCTCCTGACTCCAGGGCTGGTATTCTATTCACTGTGCCACCTAGCCACCCCTCTTGTAGCTGAATTTCCAATTATGGTGTTAATTCCTTGAGAACAGGGACTATGTCACTTTTTTATTACTAGCCAGCACTTAAAACAGTACTTGGTACATCATAAGCCCATGAGAATTTCTTTTTATGGGGGCGTCTAGGTGACACAGTGAATAGAGCACCAGCCCTGGAGTCAGGAGGACCTGAGTTCAAATCTGGCCTCAGACACTTAAAAACTAGCAGTATGACCTTGAGCAAGTCACTTAACCCCAATTGCCCTCCAAAAAGCAAAAAAAAACAAAGAGAGAGAGAGAATTGTTTTTTACATCCATTCATTTGTATACTCATTCTTTTGTTTATTCATTCCTTCACATAGCATATGAGACTCCCAGAAAGGGCTGGACACTTCATTCTAAAGCATCTCCTTGCCTGCCACCATTTGATTTTCTTCACTTTATTACAGTATCTGAAGCTTACACTCCTTAGAGTTTCACTTGGGTTAACAAATACCCTCTTTTAAGATATAAATGCTTGGGGAAAGAATGGACGCAATGCTATTAATAAATATGGGACCAAAGGCTTCCAATGTGGAATATAGGTCCAGGTTCATTTGACATTTTCATTAATGATTTGGAACAGGGGACATTTAGCAGGGCAAATAAAAAAGACATTTCACAGTAAATCTGATTATTCTCTGCAGGTACTTGAGAGTCCTGCCATTAGTAAACATAGTAATAATAGCTGACCCATTGAGAAATTTAGGGTTTGCAAATCACTTTATGCAACATTTGATCCTCTCAATAACCACTGAGAAAAAATTATAAGTATTTTCCCCACTTTACAGATGAGGAAACTGGGGCTTCAGATACTTGCACATGATTATATAACTGGCAAATGTCAGAGGTATGATGGGAACTCAGGTATTTTCCATTCCTGAGCCCAGTACTCTTTCTAATAATGAGACCAAGAAGGTAGCCCCGATTTTTATACTTATCTGTTGGCTTCCCAAATGCTATTCCGTAACTATGTGCTGTTCCCTCAAGTTCAATTAGTTCTGCTATGGGTGGTGATAATATATGTGACAGCTATTGATTTTATAGGTGAAAGATGGTGAAGGATCAAGGTAAGCCAACACCTCTACTAAAAAAAATTCCATCTCTACTCAAACATGCACATGGTCCAGGACTTGTCTTTTTGTTTTCCTTGTCTGGACATTTCCAAGTCTAACTGGTTAAAGGAGAAATTCAGAAAACTAAAAGCAATGTGTCAAGACTTGGCATCTCTCAGTCTATTTTGTCCTGTATTTGCCATATTTTACTATGCGATGCCTTGACAGGTACTCCAGGGATGACTTCAAGCAAGCTGTCTTCTTCAATATCTCCCTTCCACCTTTCAGAGAACTCTGATAGTCACCAGAAAGGTAACTTCTATTCTTCTGATAGAAGTATTGATCTCCTTGCCTAATAGGACTGGTTATTGAGTAATGGCACAATCCACTTTTCTTGTGGGAAACTCCAGCTCTTACCTACCTACCCACCCCCCCTCTTTGCCTCCATGTATCATATAGATGGAAGACTGGTAAAAGTATCTTTGGCTGAATGGTCATGCACATGGATCCATTTTCTACTGATGAAGCATGTCATATTCTACATGAATAAACTACAGGTTTTCTCTGTCTCCTGTGCTGGCTTATTGGCACTGGACAGTGAGGACTAAATGAGGATTCTTGCAACAGTCCCATATTGACATGATCAGAATGTCAACAGAAAATAGGGAAGGCCCCTGTTGGACCCTATGAGGAACTTAGATGAAACACAAGTGAGTCCCACGAGAGGGGCACACAAAGGTGGGCAAAATGACTGGAGGGCACACCAACTTCAAGAAGATCACAGATCTCATGAATTATTGGAGTTTTTCCCAAGCTTGGGACATCCCTCCATAAATGTCAGTCAAAAGCAGCACTTATCAATTGGAGTTAGTGGGTTGTAATCTGTGTCACCACAATCTTTGCTCCCTCTACCCCTACCCCATTTCTGAGATATTTGCTATCTGACCAGTGGATGTTAGACACAGATGAACTGAACAAACTCACTGACTCAGGACTTATTTCTCTGTCGTCCGTTCACTGATACCTGAAAATCTACATTGATTGATTCGTGTTTTATTTTAAGACTTTGATTCCTGTTAAAAGGCAAATACCTGCTATCGGGAAATTCGTAGTCAGATCTGTACTTGAATCTTGATTCTGCCCCCCGTCTAATCTTGGGTAACTTACATAACCGCTGGGACTCCGTTTCCTCTTCTGTAAAATGAGGGGAGTGGTCCAGATAGCCTTTATATTTTCGATCTGGCTCAAAATCCTATGATCCCATGTAAATCTCTAAACTTTTTTAAAAAATAATTTCAAATGCGGTTTAAGGAGTTTCAGGTCCCCTTCCTTAAAGCAGGTTTTATTAAGCCCACTCTAGGTAGAGAGAGAGTCCTCAAAGGCACCGACCTCCCCAAAAAAGAGGGGCCTGGAGGGTACCATAGTCTGGGACAAAGGTAGGGGTATTGCTAGGTTCAAATTAGATAATAAATAGAAAGCACTTTACAAACCTTAAAGCACTATATAAATGCCAGTTATCATTAGTAGTAGTATTATTACTAATACTACCACCAGTATTACTAGTATTAATAATTAATAATATTAGTATTACTACTAATAGTGCCACTACTGTTAATAATAATTATAATAACCTACAGTCACCAGACCTCCAATTTAGTGATAACTTCATTCCCTTAACCTTCTACTGCCCTCCTGATGAACTTAAGCAATGTTTATAAAGCAAAACAGGGGCGTGCTACTAAGTGTTTAACAATCAGGCTCACTGGGAGGAAAAATACATGCAAACGTTTCATGTAAGTTTAATTTGCATTATTAATACTTTCTGAAATCTAGATAAGCAACAAATAAATAAATCAAGCCCTAATTTATAACAATTTCTGAGGCATAAATGCTCACACTGAGAATTTAATAATAGGCTCTTACAAACAAGTTAGAACTAGCTGCTGCACACCCCTGGGCAAAGGACAAAGAAGAAAGGGCCAGGGCTCTGAAGGTACACTTTAGCTACTTCACAATTTTGCCCAAGTCTACCTCAACTGCCCCAGGGCAACTTCCTGTCCTACTTTCCACCTTAGTTATACCCATACCCACAAAGGACAGACTTATCAACCACAGCCACCTTTCTCTTCTTCCTGATGGCTTAATCTTCTGACCTCTGGAGTCTTGATTCAAAGTCTGGTGAAAGACAGACTTTGAATTATCCAAAAAGATGAAAGAAAATCATCCATAAGGGGATGTTTTCTTTTTTATCCTCTACATTTATCAAAGTTTCCTTCTAAGAATCAAGTTGGAAAATCTTTGAAGAAGGCAAGATGGCAGAAGAAAACATAGTTTGCCAATTTCTCCTATTTCTATAACATTGAAATAACTAGTAGGAGAAATTCTTCCACAGACCCATTTACAATTTCTAGTCTTAGAAAATTACCTAACATTCAGAGACTTTAAGTGACTGACTCACAGTCATATAGAGAGTAAGCATAAAGGAAAGGATGTGAATCCAGGTCAGCCTATCCATGAGGTCATGCTACTTCCTGTACCTTATGTGAACAAAATTTGACAGTTATATTGACAATACTGTTTCACATGCTTTTCCCATGCAAATGGAAGCATTTGCAACCCCCATGGAAATGGTGTGATCATTACCACAATCTTACTTTCTAGTAATAGCATTGGCGGTATAAATAAGAAATTTTATATGAACATACTTATTATATTATTATAATAGTAATAACCATAATGATGATGATAGCATTTTTATAGTGTTTACTATGTGCCAGGCATTTATAATTATTTTTATAAATATTTATTTTTATAATTTTATCTTTATAATATATATTTATAATTTATATTATATTTATTATTTTATATTTATATATTACATATATTTATATATTATTTATAATAATATAAAATTATCTTTATAATTATTATCTCATTAGGTGACTATCTTTATTACAGACATTGTATATATTATATATATATATGTCATATGTAAGTATATTTGTATGTATATACCTATATTAATATATATACACATGTGCATATGTATGTGTGTATATGTACACAATACAGGTGTGTGTATATATATACACACACACACTTCATCATTGGTCCTCTAGTTGGGCATTGCATTTGTCAGAATTCTTAAGCCTTTCAAGTCTGTTTGTCTTCCTAATGTTGTAATTACTGTACATATTATTCTCCAGTTCATCTTGCTCTGTATATGTTCATATAAGTACAGCCAGGTATCACTGTACCTTGTCCTTTTCATCATATTAAACACAATAATATTGCATTGCATTTATATAATGTTGCTAACTTGCATATAGCAAGTCAGAGTTTGCAGAGCATCACCTCCATTAATTATACCTCAAGCAAACTAACATATATATATATATATAAAGTGTTTTATAAACTCTAAGGTGTTATATGCATATTTGCTATTATGTGAATGTATAATGGGATGGTATTATGCTATAATGTGATAAAAGACACAGTGAAACATTGGAAGAACTTGAGGAACTAGACAAAGTGAAGCAATCAGTCTATACAATTACTCCAACCTGAGAAAGACAAATAATTTGGAAAGGCTTCAGAATTCTGATCAATGGGCAATAAATGTCCTGCCATGACTACAGAGGCCTGGTAATGAATTATGCTACCCATCCCCTGGCAGAGAGGGCAAGGATTAGAGGTGCAGAAGGAAGTAAACATTTTTTATATGACCAATGAGGAGATTTCTTTTGCTTGACTACTCCGACTGGTTTTTATTTTTTAATCAGGGGGGTAACTTGGGGGTGCCAGTGATAGCAATGCAAAAAGAAAAAGAATAAAGAGTGATAAGAACATCAATGAAGCATTAAAAGCACCAGAAGAAAAATAACAGGAGATTCAAAGGGACACAGAGACAAGCAGGCAAATGTGGACATAACATGCTTTGAGCATAATATGTATTGAGCACTTTTTTTTTCTTTTTGGAGCGGGGAAGGCAGGGCAACTGGGGTTGTGGCTTACCCAAGGTCACATGGCTAGTAAGTGTTAAGTGTCTGAGGCCAAATTTGAACTCAGGTCCTCCTGACTCCAGGGTCGGTGCTCTATTCACTGTGCCACCTAGCCGCCCCTATTGTGCACTTTTTAAAAGCTATTTATGATAGAAATTCGTAGGTTCACATACAGTCTTCTTTTGCTGTTCTTCCTGTGTGTATGTATAGTATTTGTTAGTATCAGTCCAGTTTAAAATAACAATTATTTTAAATTATTTTTAAAGACATCTCTGTATTAGGATAATTAAGACATTTTATAACATTATAACATAAAGCATGACTAGGAAGGAGTGCAAAGGTCTGAATCATAAACATTTTTAAAAGAGATAGCTTTATTATTTTAAAATTCTTATGGTAAAATGAAATATGTTAACAATGTATTACTAAAGTTATAGTATGACAATTTTAACATAGTACTTGACAAAAGTCTCCCGTGATATTTTTTGTAAAAAAAAAAAAAAAGATGGAAATGGGGGCAAGAAAATAGCAAAATTAGATGGATCCAGACCCCAGTGAACAACCAGGGCCAAAAAGTAACTGTTAATTAATGGTTAACTGTTAACTTGGAGGGTAACTTCCTGTGGAAAATCCAGTGATCTGTCCTTGTCCCTATGCTGGTTAGAAATTGTATCAGTGACTTAGGTAAAGGCATACTTATCAAATTTGCAAATGACAAAAAGCTGGGAGAGATAGCTAACCCACTAGATGACAGAATCAAGTTCAACAAAGGTCTTTACAGGCTAAAAAACTGTACCAAGTTAGGGTAAAATGTAATCAGGATAAGTGTGAACTCTTAAACTTGGGTTCAAAAAGTAAATTTCAGGGGGCAGCTAGGTGGCATAGTGAATAGAGCACTGGCCCTGGAGTCAGGAGGACCTGAGTTCAAATCCAGCCTCAGACACTTAACACTTACTAGTTGTGTGACCTTGGGCAAGTCACTTAACCCCAATTGCCCTGCCTTCCCCTCTCCAAAAAAAAAAAAAAAAGTACATTTCAAAGATAAAAGATGGGGGAAGTATGGTAACATCTTTAAAAAAAATTATCTGGGGACTTAAATGGACCAGAAGCTGAATATGAATTCAATGTGGCAGCCAAGAGACATACTATGATCTTAGAAAGCATTAAGAGAGGAATGGTGTCTGTACTGGGGAGGTCATAGTTCCTAATAATTTCCCCTGGACAGAAAACAACTAACGTATTGCTCAGTGTAGAGCACCACATTTTAGAAAGAATAAACCGGAGAGCATTGAGAGAAGGATGATTAGGACTGGGGAAGGGCCTCAAGATTATGTCATAGGAGGATAAGTGAAGGAATTAAGGATATTTCATCGGAGACAAGGACAACAAAATAGCTGACTTCAAAACTAAGAAAGGCTGCTATATGGGAGAGGATTTAGAATTGCTCTTCTTAGACTCAAGAGGGCTGAACTGAGTGAACTTTGGGTGGTGACTGAAGACAATCATAGTTAGGCTTGATGTAAGGAAATATAACAGCCTAGATCCATTCCAACATGGAACTGGCTACCTCGAAAGGTGGTCAAACAAAGGTGCAATGGCCACTTTTCAGTTAAGTTATAGTGGGATCCTTGTTCATCTGTGGGTTGGACTTCCACATGGAGAAGTCACGATTCTGGGCTAGTAGCTCCCACATAAAGAGACTCTTGGTCCAATATTAAAAAATGGAAATGATTAACCTGACTAAATGGTTATGGAAATTTGATAATAGAATAGCTACCTCTATGTAAAAGGGTGCTCTGAAAGGTTTACTTTTTCTTCTTCTCTAAAGTGAATCCTAGTTTACAACCTCCTCTAAGATCTGACTCCTCTAACAAACCTCCCCCTCTTCTAGAAGTTCCATGAGCTCCTTCTTTATAAGGTCCTTCCTCTCAGTCATCAAATAAATCTCTCCTATCTCAAAAAAAATCTCGATGCCACAAGCCTTTCATGCTATCATCCAATCTCTATTCTTCCTTTCCTTGCCATATTCATTGAAGGTGCAGTCCACACCCACTATCTCCACTATCTATCCACCCATTCATTTCCGCTATAACCCCAGTCATTCAGTATCCACCCCCAGGCCAGATGCTGGATAAGTAAGGTAAACCTTGATGCATCTCTGGGCCTGAGGTATAGAATAAGGGACAGAAAAAGTCAGCAGTGACTTCATACTCTGGACAAAGGCATAGGAGATTTCAGTAAATACCTTTATTCAACCCACCCCACCCACTTTACCTTAAGAAAATCTGTACAGAATACAGAGTGGCCGAGAGGGGCATAGGATAGAAGACAAGTGACCCAAGAGAATAATTTGAGTCCTATCCCTGCCACCAACTAGTTGTATAAATGAACAAGCCATTTCATCTCTATAGATGTCAATTTTCTCATCTGTAAAATGTAGATCCTAGACTAGATGACCCTTGAAAGTCCCTTCCCATTCTAACATTTTATGCCCACATCATTCCTAAAGCATTCTTAAAATCAGAGGCCTTAGGGCGGCTAGGTGGCTCAGTGAACAGAGCACCATCCCTGGAGTCAGGAGGACCTGAGTTCAAATCCAACCTCAGACACTTAACACTCACTAGCCATGTAACCTTGGGCAAGTCACTTAACCCCAATTGCCCTCCAAAAAAAAAAAAAAAAGGCAAAAAAAAAATCAGAGGCCTTTTTTCTGTTGACTCCTAACTGGTCTCATTGCTCCAATCTTCTCTATTCCTATTCCACACAGCTGCCATACTGGCACTCTCAGAGCAAAAGTATAACTATGGTACTTACTTCAGTGAGTACCTTTAGGATAAAATACAAATTCCTGTTTGGCATTTAAAGCCTTTCACAATCTGACTCCAGTTCATCTTTCTAGACTGATTCATCATTGCTTTCCAATTCCCTCTCCCTACAATTATTAGTATTATTATTATTACTACTACTACTAATAACTCATATATAATAATATATCATTATGTATAACAATATATAATATTTAATAACTAATATTTATACAGCACTATGTGCCAGGTATTCTGTTAAGCACTTTAACAAATATTATTTTGTTTGATACAACATCTCTGGGAGGTAGGTGCTCTTATCATTCCCACTTTACAGATGAGGAAACTGAGGAAAACAACGATTAAGTGACTTGCCTAGGGTCATACCAACTAGTGTCAGATTTGAACTCCTAGCAACCAGCAACGCACACATCAGTGCTTGTTAAAGACTCACAGTATCTCATAGTCAGAAGGGACCTCAGGGGACATCTATTCCAATTCTTACCCACATAGGAATCCTTTCTACCATAACTGAGAGGCAATCATCCAGCCTGTACCTCAGGGTGAACCCACTACCCATATAGGAGGAGAATCAATGATGGACTTGAACCTGGGTGAAAAACAACCCTCTCACAGGGACAAGTTCCTAAAGCTCTTTGAGTTTCAGTTTCCTCCTCTATAAAATGGGAACAGTCCCTACCCCACAGAGCTGCTGTAAGGATAAAAGGAAACCCTGTATGTAAAGCATTTTTTTTTCAAACCTTAAGGCACGAGATAAAAGTCAGCCATTCTTAAATACTTGAACTAGTTTTGAACAAGTTTTGCCCTCTGGGAACATAGAAAACAAGTCTTATCCTTCCTCTATATTTAAGATAGCCATTGTCCCCAGTATTATGTTATTTCAGCTAATCTCTCTAGGGTGAGATTTCTAGGCCCTTTCTAGTTTCTGCCTCCCTTCCCTCAATAATGCTTTCTAACATCAATATTCTCCCTAAAAGAGGATTCCCTGAATTGAAGGCAGTAGTCCAGATACAATCTCATAACAGTCTATGATTAAACTAGTCTTTGCAGCTGCTACACTTTTGATCCATATTGAATCTGCAATACACTAAAACCTCCAAACCCTTTCCAATTAAATTGCTACATATCTACACTTCTCCCCCGATCTTATCATTCAAAGTTAATATTTTGAATCCGAGTATAATGTTGTACATTTTTCTCTATTCAGTTCTGTCTTAGTAGATTTAGCCCAGTATTCTAGATGGTTGGGGTCTTTTTGGATCCCGATTCCATCATCCGATATGGCAACTGTGTCTCTCAGCTTTGTGTATTAGAGTGCATAATGAAATGCTTATTTTTCTTGATGGGAGGGAGGGGTGAAGATAATGTGTTAAAAAAAAAAAAAACTAAATGCAAGAATGAGATGTACTGATGTCCAAGTCCTGCTCCTGGCCAGAGAAGAATGCCACTCCCCAACCCCACTCCACCCCTCACCTGTACCTGCGGGCCAAGTCTTTCAATAACCAACCAGATCAGCTCACCATGAGCTGGACGGTTACATATATCTCATATATGTTGACACACACACATACACACACATATATATGTCAATCCTCGGCAAATTATCAACTGCAATTCAAAAGACTACTCCTGATGTGATTTGTCAGTTCTCTTTTGCTTAGAGACAGGATTGTGTGGAGAACATTCTAAATGTCAGGCCATCTTTCTGAGTCATATTAGATAGCCTTCCTCCTTCTTACAGTTTTTAGCATAATCAACATTCTAGTAATACAGAGAAAAGAGAAGGGAGTCAAATTCTAGCAATGCTTCTCACTGTACGTCCCTTCATAAATCAACCAGCCTCCCTGGGCTTTGGTACTAAAGGGATTGGACTCACTGATCTCTACGGTCTCTGTCAGCCCTAGGTCTATATAATCCTATGATCATATAAAACTATGGTGCTGTGAGTTCTGACCGGTCACAGCCCCACCCTGTAGTTACCTCTGCGGGCCTTGCCTCTCCATGAGATCTCTCTTCTCCTGTCACCATCGCTCCATCAAAACTCACCTGTCATGTACTCCAACCCTTGAAGGTCCTCCTAGGTGACTGAAGCTAAAGTAATAGACCAAACTATGCTAAGGAGAGAACAGCTACTAATTCACTGAACGTAAGAACCAGAAAGCATCTTAGAACAAAGGTTCTTTTGGTACTGTGGCTCTCTTTGACAATTGGTTCAAGTCTACAGACTTCTCAGAATCAATTTTTAAATGCATAAAATGAAACATATAGGATTAACAAAGGAAATCAATTTTATTGAAATATCAAATTTTTCTAATCAAGCACATAGATTCTTACCTTAGAGATAATATCAAAAAGCAGTTTCCAAACTTTTTGATTATCTACCCATATCATTAAAAAAGTTGTGAACACCCTCAATATAAATTTACTTACAAACTATATACATATATTGTAATACATAACAATTATATACATTATAAAATTTCCCCAAGATTGGAATTTTAAAAGGATGAGCTATGAAATATGAATTATGAAATATGAAATAATAGTTGACCCTAAGGGTCAACAGAAAAACTTTCCAGTTTATTGAAAAAGGGAGTGATTCTCTGGCTCTCCCCCTTCCTCTATACCTCTGGTCTTCCCTGGCTTCCTTCAAGTCCCAGCTAAAACCCCATCTTTTTTTTTTTTTTTTGCTTTTTTGGAGGGGGAAGGTAGGGCAATTTGGGTTAAGTGACTTGCCCAAGGTCACACGGCTAGTTTATGTGTTAAGTGTCTGAGGCCGGATTTGAACTCAGGTCCTCCTGGACTGCAAGGCCAGTGCTCTCTATTCACTGCACCACCTAGCCACCCCTAAAATCCCATCTTCTGCAAGACACCTTTCCCGATCCTCCTTCACATCAATGCCTTCCCTCTCCTAGTAACTCCCAATTTATCCTTTCCATGTCTTGCTTGTCCACAGTTGCTTACATGTTTTCTCCCCCATTGGACTGTGGGCTCCTTGAGAGAAGAGACTATGCTTTGCATCTTTGTATCTCCAGTGTTTACTTAGTGCAGTGCCTGGCATATAGTAGGTGCTAAATAAATGTTTATCGACTAACCGTGTTTTGAGAAAATCACTTTCGCAGTTAAGTGAAGGCTAGATTGGAGAAGGGAGAGACTTGAAGCAGAGACCAATTAGGAAATTACTGAAAAAGTCCAATGGAGAAATGAATAGAATAAAGACAAGGGGATAGATTTGAAAAGAACTGGAAAGAGTAGGAGGTAGAAATGCCAAGTTTTGGAAACCGATTGAATATGTGTGGTGAGAGTGAGTGAGGTGCTGAAGATAACACTGAAATTGTGGACCTAGGTAACTGGAAAGATAGTGGTGCTCATAATTACAGTTATAGGGGGAAGTCTAGATGAGTTTGGGAGGAAAGAGGATTTACTAAGATTGGCAATGCAGATCACACAACCTACCCATGTTGGCGCATCCTCATTCTGCCCCACACAAAATGCCAGTGTGAGGAGGGGAGGCAAGGTACAGAGCACAGAGCCTCCCCTTGGACAGGCACCAGCTTCAGCCAGGAAGTAATTGGGGATGGGAGGGCGGGGGAAACAGGAGGTGGGTATGTTGAGGGAAAACAACTTTTCCCAATGACACCTGTGTAGCTGTTGTTTGTAGATGCCCCAACAGATGCCAGTTCTTCTGACTGATGACTTTCCTAAACAGTGAGTTTGCATTTAAACAGGAGTGCTTTACATACTCATTTTGGAAAGGCCAAGTATGGGGAAGACTTGGAGTGTGTGAGTTGAGACTTTCTTCTCCTTTCACTGCTAATCTTTTGATATAAAAATAACCTCGGAAGCCTCTGATTGCCTCTGAAACATTTGCTATTAAGGGTGAAAGGGGTCCATTCTGACGTGTGTGTGCATACTCGTGTGTGTGTGTGTCCAAAAATTTCTAGTTATACTACTAAGAAAATAAAATAGCAGTTCAGGAGAACACTGGCTCATTTACTTACTGATAGACCTATTTCCCTCCATTTACTCCCCAAGATGTCCCAGAAAGCTCCTCACCAGTGACCCAACGAAAGCTTGCTTGAAGGCAACAGCTGTCTATTGGGATTCCCCTGGTTCACCCTGGTGGTTTAGTGTTCTCGACAATGACTTGTAAAACGAGGAAGATTTGGTGGAAAGAACTGGAAGTCAGCATTGCTCTACCTCAAGACCCACAAACACTTCCTTCTTTCATTTAATTGAACCCACAAAAAACAGATCAGAGTTCTACTTTTTTCTCTGGGCCTCAGTTTCCTCATCTGAGAATCGAGGGACTAGGAGAGGGAGAGAGGCTGGGCTGCATAATCTTGTGTCTCTATTCCCCTTTGTCTTTCTATGGCTTTATGAATAGAAGTGGCCAATGAGCATGATTAGTTTTTCTTTAATTAGTCCATATATGTCATTTCTGCCTCCCTGAGCTAGATTGGTAGGTCCTTAAAAAAAAAAATTCCCAGGTATTTAACTAGGAATTGGCTGCACAAAGTTACTAGAAACAAATTCACTTATAACCCAAAAAATATATCGTCAATAATATATTACCACCAATCATGTCTGAATTTGGGGGAGGCAAAAAAGGGATAGAACTGACATTACTTAAAGTAAGGAATAGTAATATGGGGAATTGGGTTGACACATTACAGAAACAGGCTAGATGAAGTATATAAGCATCTGTGAAGTGGTCTGCATCCCGAAAGAGTAGGCAGCCACCTACATGCTATGACTTGCTAAACTTGTTGTAGGGTCCAACATTTAAATCACTTCTGTGTCTTTACTGAAGCGAATAGCTGGTTGGCAAATCTGAGGCAAAATCTCACCTGAGTTTGATCTCATGTGATCAAATCAACGCATTAAAATGGCTAAGTTTAATTCACAAGCTTCAAGACATATCACCTTGCTGAGATCAGAGCCTTGAAATAACAGGGTCCGGGATCAGATAGGTTAACTGGAAGATCAAAGAATCGGAAATCCTCCTAGATGATAAATCATGAGCATGTAGAACTGTGCCTTATTCCGTCATTGCATCTCCCAACCTAGAAAGTACTTCATACTTAATAGGCACAAAATAAATGTTAATTTAATTAATAATTCACCTTCATAAATTTCTCGGCAGGTGGCTAAGAATTTTACGTAATGTAATATTGAAATTAAGTTCAAACCTGCCATGATATCATCCATTGATAAAAAAGAAACACTTACCACCTGCTTTGCCACTGCACTGTGAGGACTATGGGACCTTTCCATCTGACTTACAGCTAAAACCATAACTTCCATGTGTCTGTCCCCATCTGACGGCAAGCGCTTTTTTTTGTCATCTTTGGTATATTCACACTTAGCACAGTGTTTTGCATGTACCAGACACAACCTTTTTTTTTTTCATCTATTCATTTATTTATTCATTCATCATAGGGAAAGGCTCTGGCAATGTGAGTAAAATTTTTCATTGAATTATTGGCCCAGATGTGGGTTGATATCAGTCCACTTCTCCCCACGAATCAATCAATAAGTATTTACTAGGTGTTTTTAAAACACCTGGACCTAGCTATGCCTGAGATTTCGAAAGATAAAAGGAGCTTAATCCAGTTTATGGAAACAACACTGTCCTACAGAAACAATTAAAGTATGATTAAGTACCAAATTGTGTTATAGGGATAGAGCCTGGACCTGTGAATTCATTGGTATAGGCAATAATAGGTGAGGAACACACTGTACCAAAGCAGGTGAGTACCTACTTTATCAACTCTGTTAGAGAGTTGCCTAGACTACCCAGAGAGGTTTAAGTAATTTGTCCACAGTGACAGAGTCTATACCTGTCCAAGGTAGGTCCTAAACTCAAGTCTCTCTGCGTCCACAGCTAACTCTTTAGGAGGATGCCCTTACACTTCTAAAATACCAGCTACAAATTCAAGAAGCAAGTTAGGTGTAGAGTAATCAGGGAACCCTTCGTGGAGGAGGTTCTTGAGACATGACCGGAAAGATAAGAAGGATTTGGATCAATGAAAGGGAAGAAGGAAACTCTGTAGATGGAAGAAGACTGTAACCAAAAGTGAAGGGCAAGAAAGAATATGGTATACATGTGGGACAATGCTAGAGCCTGCCTAATCCCAGGGCAGTTTCTCTCTTAGGGAAGAATAGTTTAATGTGATATAATGAACATTTATATGCACACGGTGACATCCTAAGAGCCATGAAAAGGAAGTTAGGCACAGATTGTGGCCCTCTAGGTACAGTCTAATGGTCATTCATTTATTTAACAATTCAATTGAACAGTTATTAAGAATTTACTATCGGCAAGGTGGCTGTTATTCATTCATTTCAGTCCTCTCTGACTTTGTGACCCCATTTGGGGTTTTCTTGGCAAAGATACTAGAGCAGTTTGCCATTTCTTTCTTTACAGAGGAGGAAACTGAGGCAAACAGGGTTAAGTGACTTACCCAGGGCCACACAGCTAGATTAAGAGTCACCTTCCTGACTTCAGGCCTGGCACTCTATCCACTGTGTCACCTAGCTTTAGGCAAGGCAAAGGCAAAAAGACAGCTGCCTCTTCCCTTGAGGAACTTATATTCTGCTGGGAGCTATAATTAATAAGCAGATAACTAAATACAAAATTGGAGAGAGGAGACAAAAAAGAGACAGAGATGGGACAAAGACAGAGAGACAAAGAGAGAGAACAGAGGGAAAGACAGAGAAAGAGACAGAGACATGGAGAGAGAAAGAGATAGAGATAGAAATAGAGCCTGATATACCTGGATAGGTTGTATGATAGCAATCTTCAAATTCATCTTTGCTGGGAAGAATGAGTAGCCTCATCCTATATTACTTCAGAGCACAGAACTTTGATCAATGGTTAGGAATACCATTGAAATTAATAATAATGATAATGATAATAGACATTTACATACAGCTCCACACATAATCCCACTTGACCTCAGCTGTCAAATTGAACTTTTTAAAGGCCAGGCCTGACCAGCGCGCGCGCTCTCTCTCTCTCTCTCTCTCTCTCTCTCTCTCTCCCTCTCTCCCTCTCTCTCTCTCACATACACACACACAGACCCCATCTAATAAACTCCCCATTACCTTCAAGATTAAATATAAAATCCTCTATTGAAGCTTTTAAAGCCCTTCATTACCCACTCATCCCTATTTTTCCAGTCTCCCAATATCTTATTCACCTCCAGGTTCTGTTCAATGCAAAGACACTGGTCTCTTACTTGTTCCTTGCATGGACACTGTCCCTATACTGGGCGTTTTTAATGGCTGTCCCCCATTCCTGGAATTCTCGCCTCCCCCCTAATCTCCGCCTCATGGCTTCCCTGACATTTTTCAAATCTCAGTCCTCAAATATAATGTCTTCCCTCTGAGATTATGTCTCATACATGTCTTGTTTTGTAGATAGTTATTTGTTATCACCTCCCCTAATAGGAATGTGAATTCCTTAAGAGAACCTTGAAAACAGGGATTGTTTTTGCCATTCTTTGTACACTCTGTGCTTAAAAAGGGGCCTGGCACATAGTAGGTGTTTAAAAAATACTTGTTTACTTGACTTAACCTGAAAACAACCCTCGTAAAAATGGGTGATACTATTACCTTCTTTTTACAGATGATAAAATTGAAGCTTAGACACTTGTTCTGAGTAACACAGTCAGTAAATATCAGAGGTCTTCTTGACCCAAGATACAGAGTTCTATCCACTTAACCATACTCCTGTAGTTTGCTGTTCAATGGAAGAAAGGATTTTCAATTAACCAATCACAACCACCCAACAATGAAGCAGCCTTCCTCCTAGCTACTGGGCTCATTTATGGAGAAGTTGGATGGATGACCACCTTTCAAGAATGTTTCAAAGAGAATTGCTGCATTAGTAGTAAAGTTGGACTCGTTGGCCTAAGGTCCCTTCCAAATCTCAGATTCTATAGAACAGAATTTGTTAATGCATAAGAGATTTCTATCTTTCCTTGTAGATAAGACTTTTCATCAACATTCAATTCCAAAGGGACTGAAAGGTGGTACAAATATCCTCAAGTCACTTTTACCATTGAAACATCTCTGTCATTCAACCCTGAATGGTCAACAAGTCCTCAAGTTAGCATTTTCCCTTTTAAAGTGTGTTGTATTTTCATGCACAATTGAAACAAAAAATTGCTTTCTGATTACAATGGAAATGTGAAGTCTCCAACCATAGCTTCACAAAATCCTTTGAGGACCATAATTACCATGAGGATTCCAGAAAATAAAGTGAAGCTATTCCATTTCTCACTATACCAATATTGTCAACTTATAGGATCATAGATTTAGCACTGGTTAAGGACCATTAAGACCATCAAGTTCAGTCACCAGTTTACACATAAGGAAACTCACTTAGTAGGTAACAGGATCTGGATTTACTCCTTCACATCATGGTTCTGTCCTCTACCACCTGAGCTCCAAATGCTATTTGGTCTATAACATAGCATCAGCACTCAAAGTTCTCTGTTTAGTTCAGGAATTCTCTTCTGGAAATTTGGGCCAGGAATTTAGCATAATTCATGAAAATAGGTCAAATTCTAGAGTCCCCAAGGGAGACCTCAAAAGAATTGAAAAGAAAGACTTTTGAGAGATACCCCCAAGATTGAACTCAATCATGTAAACCCAAAGCTGCAGGTCTGGACCCCTTGATAGACTAGATTACCTATTCAATTTCCTCATCTGTAAAATGAACTGGAGAAGCAAATGATAAACCATTGCAGTGTCTTTGCCAAGAAAACCCCAAATGGGGTCACGAAGAGTCAGACATGACTAAAAAATGACTAAAACCTCTTACGGGGATTACAGGGAAGGGGAGAAGGGAATAAACATTTATTAAACTATGTGCCAGATAATGCTGTGTAAAACTAAGGGCTTTACAAATATTATCGCATTTGATCTTCACAACAATACTGGGAGGTAGGTGCTATTATTATTATTATTATTCCCATTTTACAGCTAAGAAAACTGAGGCAGGTAGTGGTTAAGTGACTTGCTGGAGTCACAGAGCTAGCAAGTATCTGAGGAGAAACCCAGTGCTCTATCTAGGAGAGCCTAGATTAAGAGGACACAAAGACAGACAATACACAAGAAAATCTGAGTAAAGGGACTGAACTGAAAAGAGGCAAAATGACAGAGTGGATAAAATATTGACCTTAGAGTCAGGCAGGAATCAAGTACTACCTTGGGTATATACTTGGCTATTTGACCCATATGCAAAGTCACTTAATCTTTCAATGCCCTCAAATAGTTCTCTAAAACTATCAAGTTACAAAGTACATGCTAATCTACCCTGGTAGAAAGAATTTCCTCACCTGGGAATTCCCTCTGACAATTAAATTATAAAAGAGGTCCAAAAAAATTTTTTGAGTGTAATTTCAGGGTAATAGAAAGCACAATGATCCAAAACTCAGGAGAGAGCTGCATTTAAATCTTGCCTCAAATTCCTAATAGCTGTGTTGGTAAGGTATTGAGTCATTCTAGACCTCAGTTTCCCCCATAATATGGGAATCATAGCATCTGTAGTACCTATCTCTCATAGAGTATCTCGTTATTCTAGGTATTCAATGAGACAATACAGAGAGAAACCATTATAAATAGCTATAATTATTACTTCTGCATTTGTAAAAGTGCTAAGGAGAGTTCAGCTAGCCACCTAAGTATTTAATAGTCTGGCTTCCCAGCTTACTATTTATTTGCCTGCCTGATGGGAATGCATGGAGCAGAGATAGGGGTACTAGATGTTGACCCACGAAGTCAGAACAGAACTCCTGTCTTAGGAGCTTTGGAATGTCTCTATCCCCAACACCAAGAGAATATCCCAACTCAGCAAGAAATGAGTTTGTGAAATTATTGGGTGTGGCTATATCAATCCACTGATTGAATTCAGGAGTGGTTCTGATACCTTAGTTTAGGTAGTAGAGTCAAAACAGAAAAAGAAAACTATAGACCAAATCACCTCATTAATCTGGACTTTATTAAAATTAAAGATTAGTATTAATTCAAAACAAATTTGAAATTTGTCTTTACACTATAATGTAAACTGAAAACAACAGCACAAACAACATTCCCAGAAAATGTTTTAAAAGTGAGCAAAAGGTATGATTTCATTGGTGAGAAACTCCCAGGGAAGGAAACTCTCAAATATAAGTCAGGGGCGGCCAGGTGGCGCAGTGAGTAAGAGTGCCGGCCCCAGAGTCAGGAGACCTGGGATCGGTTCCAGGCTCAGATACTTAACACCCACACAAAAATAACTGGCCATGTAACCTTGAGCAAGTTACTTAACCTCAATTGCTTTTTAAAAATACATACATATATATGTATGTATATATAAGTTGAAGAGAAGGCACTGACATCTTCAACTTATAGTTTTAGAGAGTATCTCAGAGCCTGAACAAGTAGGTGACTTGCCCAGGGTCACACAGCCAGTATACAGCGGACACAAGACCCTCTCAAACAATGTTATAATGTCATTTATGAAAACTGATATGCTAGTCATAGAGCATTCTTATTTGTTCATTAAAGGAGGTCCCCTAAGCAATACCAGACAAGAGTCTATTATATTGCTAGTATCAATCAATAATCTGTTCGATTATTAGTATCAATCAATAATCCAGAGAAAGGATTGGATGAGAAAGATATTGTGAAGATAAAAATGATAAGATTTCCTGATTGATTGATTGATTGATTGGATATGTAGGTTGAGGAAGAGGGAGGGATCAGGGATGATGCCAATGTTGTGAACTTTGGATACTGGAAGAATGTAGGTCCCTTTAATAGAAATAAGAAAGTACAGGAGTTAGAAGGATGAGTTTAGCTTTGGACATGTTGAGCTTAAGATATCATCTAAGATAAGATATTTCAGTTTGAAATATCCAATAGTCGGTTAGTGATGTGGGATGAGCTCAAGGGAAAGACTTCAGTTGGATATATAACTCTGGAAATCCTCTGCATTAAGGCAAGGAAAGTTGAACTTAAGTCCTGAGTTGGATGGAGTAGAAAAGGCAGATGATGGCAGTGATCCAGGGCTGAGGTTTGGCAAGAAAATAGCATCAACACAACATTTGAGGAATGTGTAGAAAGGCAGAGAAAACTAGAGGGTTGAAATGGCTAACTGCTGGGTTAAGACTGGAGAGGAAACAAAGTGAAGTCAGTGCAAAGGTAATGTCCCAAGAGAGCACTTTCTGAATAAGGGTGAAGATTAAGGTTAGGAGGAGTGAGACATAGAGAGTTTGAACAATAAGAGGTTATCGTTAGATAACGGAATGTCAAGAGATTTTAATTAGGGAAGTGGAACACTTGTGGTTAATGGAGAGAATTAGTGTGTGGCCATCCCTATGTGTGACAAAATTTAAGAGTAGGTCATGGGGCTTAAGGAGGCTGGGGAATTTGTAGGGTAAGGAGTTTGAGTGATATCTGTGTGTATATTAAAGTCCTCTAGTATAAGGGCAACCCTGCATGGCATAGCTCATAGTTTCACTGAGCTAGGTAAGCCCCTCTGTCACAACAAGGCAGTGATCCAGGACAGGTCATAGTGAAGAGCTCTGACAAAAAGTGGTCCACTGGAGAAGGAAATGGCAAACCACTCCATTTCTTTGGCAAGAAAACCCCATGGACAGTATTAAAAGGCTAAAAGATGTGACATCAGAAGATGAGCCTGCCGTGCTATGGTCCACAGGGTCATGAAGAATTGAACACAGGGCTGCTAGATGGCACAGTGAATAGAGCACCGACCCTGGAGTCAAGAGGACCTGAGTTACTTAACAATTACTAGCCGTGTGACGTTGGGCAAGTCACTTAACCCCAATTATCCTGCCTTACCCCCTCCAAAAAGCAAAAAAAAAAAAAAAAAGAATTGAACACAACTGAACAAAAGCAACAGCAAAGTATAAGGGCAGCAGTTGGGGAGGAGAGAAAACTGGTAAACTAAATGCTAAACTCTTTAAGAAATGACTTGGAATTCAATTTACTACAACCATCATAATTTAATTTGGGAGTAAATTTTGATGGAGAGGACTTGAAAGGAGAAGTTACTGGGTGATGGAGATAAACAGAGTCAGGAAGTGACAAAAGGGAGCAAAGACCATTCTGACTCCCTTACCAGGACCTGGGGGCAAGGGAGAGGAAGCTGTGAGAGAAGCTGGAGAGAATAGTTGGAAATGTGAAGTGGCGTTACCAGAGGAAACAAAACTTATTAAAAGCAAAGGCAACATGCATTCATAGAACATGCCTTTTCTCTTCCAGTTAGGAAAAGGTTTTTCCTGGTAACCAAGATCACAAGACTATTGCTTTCAGTCTAAAAGGAACTGCAGTCCAGCCCTCTCATTTTACAAATAAGGAACTGGACCAGGAGAAGTGGCATAACTTCTCTTACATACTTCCTCCACTTTCATGATGAATGGAATTCTTAATGGAGTTGAAATAGGCTTCTAATGAATTTTATAACTGGCTTTGTGTAGAGGCCCTTTTTTTTCCTTTCCTAAGATACACATGAACAGAGTAGTTTTTGAACATAGAAATACATACAGTGGTTTGACAAACTGAAATGTGTCTAGAGATGGTGGATCCAAGATGATAAGATTGTCTCAAAACCATGAAAAGAGAACTATCAAAGAAAGTCAAGACTTGGTGTCTTAAAATATTTGAAGGTCTGTCTCATTTAAGAGAGATCATACGTGTATGCATGTATACATATATATGTATGTGTATGTGTGTATCATACATACACACATGTATATGTGCATGTCATTTTAGAACACAGAACTAGGGATCCACAGAGGGAAACTACAGGCAAACAGATTTGGGTTCAACATAAGGAAGAACTAATAAATGGAGAAAGACATAAATGGAAAGGGATGCTTCAAATGGTAGAATACATAGCATTAATGGATCATGCAATCCAAGCCCCTTCTCCCTACCCTTTTACAGATGGGGAAACTAAGTCCTCAAGTGCTTGTGATGTCTAAAATCACACCAGTAGGAAGTAGCAGCTTCAGGGTTCCAGTTCCTTTGATTCCAAATCACAACTAAAATTGTATGGTTTTAAGTATTTTTAAATGTGTCTTCTTGAAAAAATGATGAGAGTCACTCCTTACAGAGGGGATGTTTGTGTATGTTCTAGTGACTGTATTTCAATTTGGGATGTTGACAGAACCTGTCACCTGCTTATAACACTCGGGATATGTGCCCGAGAATTACTGCTCAGATCTTTCTTGCCCACAAAGAACAGGATGTAACAGGCTAAAGCCAAATGCCTTCTCTCTTGGTAGTGAAAATACTGGAGGAACTGTCATTGCAGAATCCCACAACCCTAGCATTCTATTTTTTTATTAGACAAAGCATTGATCATGTCATGTTACCTTTCTGCTGAATGTTCATGTAGTTTCTCCAGAAACTCAGCACTTTCAACATGATTTAATGTTTCAACCAGGACATTATATAATCCACTCAATTGCTCATTGTGGGCTGGTCCCTCCTTGATGGTGCGCTCAGAGCTCTCACTCATGACATCTCACGTAATTGCTCCTGGCCTGTACATTTGGACTATCTTAATTTCTTATATCCCAGCTCCAAGTTTAATCTACTATTTTTTTTTTCAATATTTTTAGCACTGTGGAAACTCCCTCTAATCTTCCAGGAATGAGTATCTCTGGATTTAGCAAGGCTAGGGCTCAGACAATGGTGATTTATTAGGCAGCCCTGAGCTTAAAAAGCCTTTTCAGGCTGGTGAGAACGGCCAGAGTTTGGGTCAAGCTGTCATAGGCCTTGAGAAACTGAGATCATTTCCATGGGCCCCACAGGCATTGGAATAAAAGCAGCTTACATCTATATAGTGTCTACTGTATGTCAGGCATTGTGTTAAGTGCTTTACAATTTTTATTATTCCCATTTTACAATTGAGGAGACTGAAACAAACAGAGGTTGAGTGACTTGCCCAGGGTCACATCGATAGGGAGCGTGTGAGACCAGATTTTAATTCAGGTCTTCCTGACTCCAGGTCTGGTCCTCTAACCTACTGCAACATCTAACTGCATAGACTTTAATGTAAGAAGTTTTATTCCATGGGGCGGCTAGGTGGTGCAGTGAGTAGAGCACCGGCCCTGGAGTTCGGATCCGGCCTCAGACACTTAACACAAAAACTAGATGTGTGACCTTGGGCAAATTGCTTAACCCCAATTGCCCTCCAAAAAAAAGCAAAAAAAAAAAATTTTATTCCTTCCTTTCTTGGAACAACCAACGATCTTGCAGGTTACCAAAACAGTCTTTGATGGTGTACTTATATTCAGAGGGAAACCTGGTTTAACTTTCCTTTATCACACATCAGATTGATTCCTGTGGGTATTTTTTACCTCTGGATTTCCTGACCCATGTGATAGGACCATGGTTGCCTTAATGTACTTTGCATATGAGAGGTAATTAATTCCACACAGTAGAGTAGCTGAGTCACTGCACTAGTCAGAAGCAAGCTGTCTCACCACACACCAGAAACAAAAATCATTTCAGCACCTCCGCCAGAAAATGTCTTTGTATCGGCTATATATGTAGGTCATTATAGAGAGATCTAAGATCTAGTATAGAATACAGTCGGTTCTTGTGCTTTAGATCTTAAATTTCATCAAAATAATAGCTCCTTTTAACCTGTATTTTCTTTTTTTTTTTTTTGCTTTTTGGAGGGCAATTGGGGTTGTGACTTGCCCAAGGTCACATGGTTTACCTGTATTTTCAATATCAAACATGATGTGAATAGGAAAAATAGTGCTATTTAGTAAGAATTTGAGACGTAAGCAGATAGTAGATACCTTTTCCCATGTTATGATATTGGGAGAAGGGGAGGGAATTGTAATTTTTTAACAGTTTACCTGATAAAACCAAGCATTCAAGAACAATGGTAGACACTGGTAATTCTTCTATTCATTAACAAGTATTAGTGTTTTATGAAACAGGTTTAAGATGCATATTGCATCATCAATACCTGCTACTGATTTCTGTACAAATTTTAAATAATAAAATTTATGAACTAGAGATATTTGGAGTTTCACCAAAAAAAAAAAACATGAATACCATTAAGGATGGATTGTCTTCCCCTCCCACCGTCCTCTTTCTGAATTTCCCTGTTACTGTCTAGGCTATCACCCAGCTCTCAGTCACCCAGCTCCAAGACACTCATCCCATATCTCCGATGTATCGCCAGGTCTGGTTGTTTCTACCTTCCTTCTCATCTCCCTTACACGTCCCCTCCTCTGCTCACGGCTGCCCACGCTGGTACAGGTCCTCATGGCTCCTGGCTAACTGGCCACTTTCCATCTGCAGCTCTGCAAGATTTGAATTCCCAGAACTCAGAACTGGGTGCTTCGCCCAGGATAAGCCCCTCACCTGAAATCTCATCATCATGGCCACTAACTCCACTTTGGATATTCTAGGCTTTCCCAGCTCCTCAAGCTTCGCTGCTCTCTAATGGCAGGACTGGAGGGTGAAGTGCTCAACCCCTCCCCAAGCTTTCCTTGATAAGAGGGCTGGGATCTGGATTTTCCAACTAACTGTCCACTTTCCATCAGCAGCTCTACTTGGTTTGGACTCCACAGGAACAGTATCACTTGCTGGCCAGACACACACCTTTCTAGCTTCCTTTTGTGTCCAGATTGTAAGCTCCTTGAGAGCAGGGATTGTCTTTGGTTTTTGTTTTTTTTTTAGCCCAATTCTTCACAATCCCATTTGGGGGATTGCTCAGCAAAGATACTGGAGTAGTTTGTCATTTCCTTCTCTAGCTCATTTTATAGATGAGGAAATCAAGGCAAACAGGGTTGAGTGACTTGTCCAGGGTCACAAAGCCATTGTCTAAGGCTGGATTTGAACTCGGGTCTTTCTAACTCCAGGCCCTGCGCTCTATCCACTATACCACCTAACTGCCTGGCATGTAATAGGTGCTTAATTAATGTTTATTGAACTGCCTGAACTGCTGCAAAGACTGCTGGTTGATCCCCCTGCCTCAGCGTCCAAATTGCCTTCTTTCCTCCACTCAGCTGCCAAAGTGATCTTCCTAAAACGTTTATCACACCCCTTTTCAGGAAACAGTGGCTCCCTATCACCTCGAGATCACATGTAAAATCCTGTTTGGTTTTTAAGTCTGTCACAGCCTTGCTCCTTCCTCTCTTTCCAGGCTTGGTGCACTTGATTCCTCTGCATTTCTTCTACCGTCCCCTGATCTTGCCATTCTACCTCCTGAGCCCCTGCCTCTCCCAGGACGGTTCCCAGGCCCAGCTTCCATTCCTCCATGGCCCATTTCCTGGATTCCCTGGCTTCCTTCAAGACTCAGTTCAACCCCCTTCCCTGAGAAGCCTCTCGTGGTCCTCCCTCACTGCTATAGTCTTTCCTCAGATTACCTCCCATTTACACTTGTCTTATCCTGTCTGCACCTAATCGTTTTCATGTTGTCTCTCCCATTAGAACGTGAGGGCAAAGACTGTGTTTTTTACTTTTTTTATATCTTCAGTACTTAGTACATTGTCTAGCTATCCAATGAGTACTTAATAAATGCTTTCTGACTTATGTGTGCCCTGTAAGTAAAGAGAAGAGACTAAAGTTACTGGTTCTCTATCGAATGTCTTCTTTAACATTCTTACCCTTCCCCCCCACCACCACCACAAAAAGGTGAAAGATTCTGACTCGTCTTCTATCATACTGTAACAAAAGCTCTGAAGGAAGTACAGAAAATTCTGGTCACCTTGCTGCTCTTGGAGGAAAAACCCTGTAAAAAGATTACTACTGTTCCATGAAATAACTTCCTGGAGAAACCAAACACACTTGATCTTTTTTTATTTGAAAATGTCTAAAAAGTTTCAACACTTCATTGTACAAATAACTTTTCCACCTTCAAACATTATTAAAATGTACAACAAAGTTCTTATACAAATGGAAAACATAGGAACCAAAAATATACATATTTTAAGCAAACTTTCTTATATAAGGTAAAAAATTTGTACAGTATTTTCAACCTAAATACAATTATTTTAATCATAATAAGAGTAACTATATTCTGAAGGAAATTTTTTTTTAAATAAAAAAAAACTAGAAATGAACATTGTGGGTACAGACTCAATTTATGACATCTTTAATTTATAAAACATAGGTAACCAATCCTACACAGTCACACATTTCAAACTTAGTTCTTAGTTTTTACAGTTTAAAATTTCAGAATACTCTTGGTAACATGGATGTAATTCTCAATTCTACCAACTATGCTCGATGAGAAATAACTTAGTTAAGTTCAAAACATGTGAAGGACTGGGTAAATCCATTAGTACCTTTTTAGATAAGTCTAAAATGGCAATGAATTTAAAATTAAAATTCAATTTGTCTACGTATAGAAAAAAATTTAAACGACTAAACTGAAATGGCTATTAGAATACAGTTACTCATATCCCTAGACAAAGTCAATCTCCCCTTCTCCCCAAATACTTTAAAAATTTCAAATCCATATGGAAAAAAAAGAAAAATAGTCACCAAAACAGAAAGAGTTGGCCATAAAGAATACTATTTTTTGCCCCAAAAACTCTCTTTCCTTTTCTGAGCACGTGCCAAAGTTTGAGAAGCCATCAGACTAGAGGCTGCAGAGCGAGCAGATATCTGGGACAATCTGTCATCATCTACAATGGAAAAATCCACAATTACAAGTCAGGGTTACCAACACCTATCATTCCTTCTGTGTGTGTACAACAACTCAGTAAAAAGGAAATTCACACAGCCATAAACACCAACAAGGCCTACAACACAGCAGCATCAGCATAGGAGAGCTAAAAGCCAGAAGCTCCAAGATGACTTAATAGACCAAACCCTTTGTTTTATAGACAAGAGGACTAAGTCCAAGAAATGTGAAGTGACACAGAACAAGGTCACCACTGTGGCAAACAGGGAAAGTGGGACCAGACCCCAGCCTACTCACTTCCAACTCATCAACACCACTCATCATTTTGGGTTTCTTTTCTTTTAAAAGCAGAACATATGTGAACATATTCCCTACTACTTTAAGGCAATTTAGAGAAAAAGAAACTGCTTCTAATTTTAGTAGCTTGTAATTCAATTAAGTAGGGCAGCTAGGCGGCACAGTGGATAGAGTACTGCACCTGGAGTCAGGAAGACTCATCTTCATAAGTTCAAGTTTGGCCTCAGACCCTTACTAGCTGTGTGACCCTGGGCAAGTCACTTCACCCTGTTCACCTCAGTTTCTGCATCTGTAAAGTGAGCTGGAGGAGGAAATGGCAAACCACTCCAGAATCTTTGCTAAGAAAATCCCAAATGGGGTCTCAAAGAGTTGGACACTATGGAACAACAAATTCACTTAATACTCAATTTTCTTTCGCAGAGTAATCTATTCAGGAAAAATTGCCTGAATGCTTAATGACAAAAAAAAAGGTCTATCTTTAAAAAAATGCAGTGTATGATGATTCAATACCCACTTGCTAAATCTTCAAAAAGAGGCCTCAGAGGGCTACTACTGCAGGGGGGGAAATACCAAACCCTGAAATATGTGAATATAAATACAGGCATTTTAGTAATTAAACTAATAACTTGAGAAATTCAAGCATATTGTGTTAATAGAGTCATTTATACCTTCTTCAAACATTCACTGGTACTAATAACAATCAGCAAGGGTGAAAATTATGCATTGAAAAAATGTATTTGTTCTTCAGCTAGTGGGGAAGGCATTTCTGAGGAAAAAATATACACGTAAACATAGGCAATTAAATACATAAAATTAAATAAAATAAATATAAAAATAAATAAAAATAAAATATTATTCTAGACCCAAACACTGAACTGGCTGGATCCATGAAATGGCTGTTTTTAGAAACCATACATTTTATCAAGTCTCACTCAATTTTTAGTAAATTACCTTCATCATTATTGACTTCTTGGTGAGGTAAATGGCAAAGACCTGTTCTTGGGCTCACAAGGTTTCCTAAGCAGGGAAAAAGCAAAATAGATTTGTTCTGGCTGCAAATAGCTGAGTCCTTTATATAAAACCCCTTATGGAAGGCAGACTACAAAAGAATATAAATTTCATAATTTCTATAAATATAAAAGCACAATACAGCTATCTAGTAAAGGTGTCCACTAACAAATAGTGAACCAGGCTGTCAGTCTGACAGTGCTAAGATGATAATTGCTAAGCCGGACATGCACATTGTTAGACAAGGTCCATTACTCATTTGATTTATTGGATGGTGACGGGGAGGGGGGGTCCTTCAGCTGCTGTTGCTATCAATCTGAACAACTGTCTCTACTGTAGTTTAAACATCACTTGTTAGATGCAGAAACTAACAGTATATGTAATACCAATGAATCACATCATTTTCCCAATATATGTATGGCTATGAAGTAAGAGGTCTGTCTTGTGTGTTACTACCAATTATCAACCTCATGACTTCAGTTATGGGATATGGTCCATGCTGCTGACAACATCTTTATTAACAATTTAATTAACATAATGTATAACACATATATGTGTATATGTACATATGTACATATACATATTAGTCTGTATATCTCAGTGTGATAGAACAGTATGACATAGGTTTTAAAGAAAAAGATTAAATAAAAGATCACCATTATGCTGGAACTCTGCATTCCTGAGTGACCCCTGAATGCGACAAGATGGATTCCAGTACGATGGAGCACAGAGAGGCCGAGTCCCCTGCACGGGGACTTTAATGGAATGCTCAGGGTGCTTTGAGCCTGGATGAGCCCCCTCAGATTTGGAAACACTGGTTTCAATCTCGTCTCTCAAAGGGAGGGGATCCACTGTTTTCATACCAGCTGCTAGAGGAGTCAATAAGGGTCTAGGCCCAAGTTCTTTCTAAAAGATAAAAAAATATAATGAAAGGCTTCTGATGATAGAAGGGAAAAGAAGTGAAGGCTAATTGGAATGGGAGCAGCATAGCACAAGCAATGCCTTCTGATTAGAAAGTTGAAAGAGGAAGAATAAAACAGATTATACATTAATAGGTATTTGTGTGCTTTAAATAAATACTTATTGAACTGCTGATCACTGATGTTCTCCTCCTGCCTAATTTCTAAGTGACTTCCTGTGATATTTGCTGTCTCTTTAGGTTTAGAGCTAAATTGCTTCTGTCTCTTAGATTTTATTTTTCCAACAGTAAAAACATGCTGACTATAAGTGGTGGTGGGGTTTCTATCAGAAGACTGTGGCTCAAATTATAAAAGGTCAAGCTTTATATAAGAACTAGATAGCGTACACTCATTTCTCTTCTTTAAACAAAACTATGTAACTATTAAAACAGCTAAACACAGCAAACATTAAAATATGTAATCTCTATAAAGTATGATTACAAAAAAATTAAAAAGATAAAGCTGTTAACTTTCTCGTTCTTAACTGTTGAGGTTTCTAGTCCTTTCTTCTCAGATTTTCAAACCAACATGCTTAGAGCTTTCTCTAATCTACTCATTTCAATATTAAAACTCCTAGGCTAATTCACTGCTTCCTAGCTTCAGCTGATAGCAAAGAATAGCTAATGGCTTTATTTTCCCTAGTAATGATGAATCAAATCCTTTCTGCAAGTGTTCCTAAACCAATCATATGAAAAGTTTTGATTCATCTGACTTTTGTGCTTCTAGGTCTTAATTCTTCTTCACATGTAAGAGAAAAAAGAAACAGAAAAATTGCAGGATCTCAATGCTAAAATAAAAATCTCTGGAGTGGCCATCATTCACAAGTCAAGGGCTGACTATCAGAGAAACTTTCAGTTTCTTTGGCTGTTATTTTTTTCTCTTTTGGAGCTAAACTGAATGAGAATAATATCTACATGGGCCTTAAATACATACAAAGTAACTCCCTTTTTTGAACTGAGATTGCTGCCAAACAATGGAAAGAGCTCACCTGTATTAGATACAAATTACCTGATCAACAGTTCTTCCAAACTAACTTCTTTTTTTTTTTTTAAAGCATTTGGGGTTAAGTAACTTGCTCAAGGTTACACGGCCAGTTATTTCTGGGTATGGTGCTGAGTATCTGAGCCCGGATTTGATCCAGGTCATCCCGACACTGGAGCCGGTGCTCTTACTCGCTGAGCCACCTGGCCACCCCTAAGCAATTGGGGTTAAGTAACTTGCTCAAGGTTACACGGCCAGGTGTTTCTGGGTGGGTGCTAAGTATCTGAGCCCGGGACTCGATCTCCAGGTCTTCTCAACACTGGAGCCGGTGCTCTTACTCGCTGTGCTACCTGGCCGCCCCCCAAACTAACTTCTAAAACAAAAGGCTAACATAAATATTGGGGTTCTTAACCTGGGGTCTGTGAACTTAAAAAAAAATTTTAACTTTAAAAAAGTTTTTAAAAACTTTAAATAATATTTAATGACATGTTATATTTATATTCAATAAAATTTAAAGAAGTAATGTTTTATTATGAAAACATTATTTACTAATGTTTTGATAACCACATTCCAATGCAATTGGTTTCCTTTGCAATCCCACAGATCTATTTTACTCTGCTAAAAACATTATTCTGAAATACAGATCCATTCACCAGATCGCCTAAGGGGTCCGAGACACAAAAGGATTAAGAATTCCTGGACTCACATCTGAACAGGGTCACTTTTACTCAATATGATTTTATACAACGAGTAGCTGAAAATCTGAAAATCGCCTTGCAGTCTAGTCTTCATCCCTTTACACGCTGCCTATTAGAACGCAGCCTGAATGCTCGTGTGGCATTCATTTATGTCACATTATTTAAAAAAACTTCTCATTTGACCCTAATAAAAACGAACTATAGAAACCAGAGCCACGGCCCAGGACATACATTCAGTATTATACTACTCTACTGCTACTCAGTACTACTTCAGGACCCTGACAGAGACCCCAAGAACAAAACATTAACTAAACAATCTTGTAAGTCCACAGTTCTATTATGTAGCCTAATGGTGTGTAGTTATAAGAATTATGCATCACAAACAAACAAATCAGAAGCTCCTATAGAAACTTAAATAGATTACAAGATGAACTTCAGCCTTCATTCCCCATTGCTTTTGCAATTCTCTTAACCAATCAGTGTGGTTCTAACCAAAGCAGGCATCAGTGTGGCCAAGTAAACCAAGCCACACCACCCAGGCCCCAGCTGGCCCTCAAGGTCCAAATCTGAATTGTGCTTCTGACAAAAGTTGGATATGCACTTACTATATCAAAATTGTTAAGGATTTTTCTCTTTTGAAATGACACATGAATGGGATTAAAACTGTTTACACCTGAAACCACTACTACAAAATCTGTTTTTTTGAAGTTTCAGTTAAAACAAATAAATATTTGATGCCAATCTGCTTGTAAAGAAATTGCTCTGGCATTCTCTACTACGTAACATCAAATAAATTTAAGAATAATAATTAAGTTATAATAAGTCACCCTTATTTATTCTAAGACTACACATTTCACCTATGTACTGTCGGCTCACCGGATTAAATTACAGAGCGAACAGGGCCAAAGTAACAGCTTCAATTTCTAAATTAGACCATAGACTACTAACCCTAAACCCCAACAAGCCGTCTCATTAACGTTCTCTTCCTCATTCACAAATGGCAGCAGGTGAGGGACTGTGGTCAGCAAATTCATTTCCACTACCAGAAAAAAACCATCTCAAGTGTATACTTCACTAACAGCGAGTCACCAGCCACCTTCACTTAGGAAAGAAGTTGTTGGGCATTTACTGCCCACGTTAATGCATTTATTTAAACCAGAAAGAGATTTGGCTTCCCTGCTCTCCCACCCCCACCTCTTTAAATACATTCACCAACAACAATTCTATCTTACCCTGTTAGATTCAGTTTTCAAAGTTTCTCCTAAGAAATCTGGGGAGGGCTTTTTTTTCCTATGTTCTGGGAATGAAGACTTCACCTTAGATGGAGACACTAGAACAGCACCCCCTGGAAGAAGGCAGAAGGCAACACATTTAAAGCAAACTGGATGGCATCAGGCAGAAGAGATTTTGCTAGCACTTCTCTCCTTATTACCAACAGCAGGAGTGGTCAGATCGTGATGAGTCCTGGGAGCCCCACCGAGCTCTTTCAGCTTGGGAGTTGGGAGCCGGCCACCTTTTCCTGAGGACACAGAAGAGGACTCTGATCGATCTGCTGAAACACTTGGCAGGAAAGTAGCGTCTCTGTAAAACATGATCAAAGACATCTGTGCCACTGACATGCAATGGTTAATTCTAAATGCACAAGAGGGACGTTTTTATTATCAAATGCAATCAAAACTCGGTTATTCATACCAGACAGACCTGATGCTATAAAGTGCAGATGACTGACTCACCTTGCGGGATGGGGCCTGATCCTCACTCCAAGGAGTTATCCTGAAATGCCCTTGGCCAGGACGAACAAAACCACACACTGATTTGAAAGAGCACAGAGAAAGGCAAGGAATTCTGATTACGGGGAAGGGGCTGCAGGACAATTGAACTTTAGGGCAATTCTGTGTTCCACTAGAAATAACTGAGCCAAATTCTTAACCTTGGTGGTATCATACAAAGGGCCCTAGTTAATGATATTTATGCAAAACATGTTGCAACCTGTCAACAAGTTTCAAAACTTAACCATCATTTTTACTTGATTACTAACAAAATGTAATATCAAATAAATCTTTTGCCTTTAACATCAAACTAAGTACATAACCATAATGTACAATGTAGAGAAAAAGTGATTTCCTATAATAGGTAAATAAAACACTCACCCTGCTTGGATCCTGTCTGTCTTGGCATCCCTGTCATTTTCCTTGGCTTCCTCTCTACCCTCCTGCTTGTCATTTTCATTTTTCTCTTCTTCCATTCTTCTTTCATGGTTACGTATCTGATCACCGGTGCTGCCTTCATCCCAAGCCAGTTTTCTTCTAACAGGGAGGGTGGGAGCATCTGACACACCCAATTTTTCTGTAATATCTTTCTGGCACTGTATTGTCAAAGGCGGCCTTTCTTCTGCTTTTTTTTCGGAATCATGGCTCTGCAATGTCTTATGACCTGATGGAACTCTGTATGACCAAAACAAATTTAATTATAAGCTAGTAACATAGCTTTTCTAGTTTGAAGTACTTTTATTCCAGCTTATTTCCCTCCATTATCCATAAATATGTTACTTATGCATAACTACATATAAATAATATGTGTGTGTGCATCTTCTGTCCTTGCAATAGATATAATGAAAAAGAGGTAGCAGATACAAATAGGTTCACTTTGAAGAATAATAAATGAAAGCAGTCATCTGGAGTTTACACAAAATTCAGAAATAAAAGCAGTAAGTTCCATGTTGCACTTGCAATTACATGCAAATCCACTCATGAAGCCACACCCACAAAGCCCACAAAACCCACACCTGACAGCTGCCTGCACACAGGCACTAGCAAGTCATATGACCTAGATGGCCACCTGCACTGCTACTTAGTTTTCACATACAAGGGTTCATTTTAAAAGCACAAGTATGTTTGAAAACAAGGAAACCTCCATCCAGTGAAGTGGTAAATCCTCCTTTAAAGACATCATTAAATCAGCAAGCACATAGAGCAAAGAGGCTCTGTACTTGCCTAGTGTGGGGGATGAAAACTTCATCTGCCACACCAGATACACTAATTTCATGACACACACAATAAACAAGCCAAATGTATTTGCTCCTACTTCCTATGGCACTTTTTCTTTGGTAAATATTTAGTGGTATTCACTTCAGAACCAACAGGACCTTAAGAGTGATTTTCACTTTTCAAAGCATTTGTAAAGTCGGAGGGATGGGTGTCATTTTTCGATACCATTATTCCACTGTTTTTTTAAATCCCAGTTTTGTAACTATAATGAATTGTTTCACCATCAAAAAAAAAAAAAAGAGTTCTCACCCAGCAAGATCTAGGGCTCTGATGTTGTTACTAATAGTTCCTTCTGAGCTGGACACAGAAGAGACATCCCACAGGCAATTGTTATCAGAGAGAATCTGGTTCAGATGATCCCGAGAAAAATGTGTCCCAAGTACCCGTTTCCTATAAAACTCAGCTTTCTCTCGAAGTTCTTTAACCTATACAGGAAGAATCCAGATGCCATGCATCACTATAAAAATTATTTGTTATAAATATCAAAAAGCACAAGACAGACAATCTTGAACATCCACAGCACAAATTAGGCCACAAAGTGAAGAAAAAAAAAAAGAAAAGCAAAATTGGCCATATTTACATGACTATATGCATTCTGAAAGCAGAAATCAGAAGAGTCAAGCTTAAGCACAGCGCTCGTTATTCATTCAGCAGGCAGGGAGATTATGTAGCAACTAAGAACACAGTGATTTTGGAGTCTATCTTTTCAGCCTGAGCTGGCACAAATATTCTATGCATCAGATTTTTTAAAAGCTCAGAAGCCACCAACCTCGGCATACCACAGGGAATTTAGGGTGCTCTGAGAAGCCTAGGAGGAGGAATATGGAAAACACGTTTGAGATATGTCAATATGATAACACCAATTAATCATCCTCACTTTTAGATACACAGAATTGACTCTATTCTCTCAATTCCCTAAAATCTCACAAATAGAAGTCCAACTCACGGCTGAATGAAAATCCTCTCTACAATAACCTTCTCCCCTGGCCAGCCAGTCTTTGATTGAAGCCCTCTGCTGGGGCAGACCCTACCCAGACACTGCAGGAGAGCTCTAACTAGCAACAAGTTCTCCTCACAAGTCAAAATCTGCCTCTCTGAAAGTTCCACCCATTGCCCCTACTTCTACCTCTGGGTCCAAAGGGAACAAGACTAATCCTCTGCCCAAGTGCCGGCCTTCAAACATGTGCTGCCAAAGTGCGGTTACTCCCGAGGAGGGGGTCTGACCATGTCAGTCTCCTGACGCAGTACACTCCAGTGGCTCCCCATTACCTCTCGGATCAAATACAAATCCCTCCGTTTGGCATTCTGAAGCCCATTCTGAAACCGGATCCAACCTACAGCTCTTCTGCTTTTTTCTGATTGCTCTCCACAATCCCACCAGACTGGCCGTGTTGCTATTCCTTACACACAATATTCCAGTCCTCTGTCACCATGCCGACAATGCTGGGAACGCCCTCTCTCCTAACCTCTGCCTCTCAGAAACCCACTTTTCTTTCAAAGGCCCTCTCAAATGCCATCTCCAAAATGAGACCCTGAGCCTCCTACAGACTGGTGGTTCCCCCTGCTCCTACCAAAGAGATCGAGTATTTACTTGGTACACACATAACAAATGTAAATAAGGGCAGGGATTGTGTCATATTTGTTTTGGATCCCCAGCTCCTAGCACAGTGCCTGGCATACAGCAGGCACTTAATAAATGCTTAATTGGTGATCTTGCCCCAAATCTCCTCTTTTCCAAGCTAAATGTTTCCATTTTCTTAACCAATCCATATATGGCATGCTATGAAGGCCCTTCATCCTCTGGGTCATGTTCTCTGGACACTCTCATGCTTATCAATGTTCTTCCAACAAGGGGACTCCGAGAACCGAACATAATACCCCTGAGGGGGTCAGAACCAGGGAGGGGCATGACAGGATCATGGATCTCCTAACCACTAGGCAGCACTTAACACTACCTAACACTACATGAGGGGTTTGGTGGCCACATAACATTGTGGACTCATACAGATACTAACCCCCAGGTTGTTTTCCAGGGAAACTGCCATCTACATATGTTTACCTCAACTTTGTGAAACATATTTTTTTGAACTTGTGTAAAATTTTACATTGATCCTTTTCAATTTCATCTTACTCTGGTAAGCCCATTTTTCTAGCCCAGGGATTTTTCATCTTTTTTGTGTGAGGCATGGATTCCCATTTGGCAGTCTGATGAAACCTATGGATTCCTTCTCAGAGTAATACTTTTAAAAGCATAAAACAAAATCTATATGATCACAAAAGAAACTATGGTGAAATAAAATTAATAAAATACTGAAAAACAAGTTTGCAGACTGTGGTTAGAGGTAGCTAGGTGGTGCAGCGCATACAGTACTGGGCCTGGAGTCAGGAAGTCAAGCTAAAATTCAGCCTCAGATAATTAACTGTGTGATCCTGAACAAGTCACTAAACCTCTGTCTCAGTTTCTGCAACTGTAATGGGAGATAGTAACACCACCTAACTCCCAGGGTTGTTGTTAGGGACAAATGAGATATTATCTGTAACCATCTAGCCCAGTGTCCAGGACCCGGGTGGCAGGTACTTAATAATGCCTGCTTCCTTCCTTCTTTCCTTCCCAGGCTAAGAACACCTGTTCTAGCCAAGACCTATTTTTCATATCCTGTCTCCATCATTCAATCTAATAGCTATACCCAGGGTTACAAATTTCCATCTGTTCAGAGTAAGCAAATGTCAAATCTGCTTAATTCTCCAATATATACAATAACCACTTACAGTGACATAGGGCTTTATAGTTACAAAAGCATTGTTTCATTTGGTTCTCACAGCAGTCCCGCTTATAATAATCTCTATTTTATAGATAAAGTGAAGCTCAGGAAAGTGGAGTCACTTGCCCAAATAATGAACGGCAGTGTCAGACTCAGATCCCAGTCTTCTGATTCCAAATTTAATGTCCTTTCTGCCTCCTGTGAAATACCCCCAGACCCCCCAAACCAAAAGTCTGGGACTGTTTTCTTCTTTCTATACCCCCTCCCTCCATTACCTGGCTCAGGACTCCTCACACATACACCCATATCATGCATTTTACATTAAGTGAAAAGAATCTCCAATTTTTATGTGCTACGGCCCTAATCCCCACCAGCTCCCTGATAAGCAAAAAATCTTTCTTCTGAACTCCTGAACTAGTCTGCGGGATCTCTTAAGAAAAAGAGGGCTATTTCTTCATAGTATGTGGATTGGTTAGATTAAACTACAATATGTATACATCAGGAAAAGACAAGACATAAAAATGAATACTTTTAAAATTGTTTCTAATGCAGTCTTATCTTCCTACTAATTTGCAAAGCGCTTTTAGTTGTGTTCTTTGGAATAAAAATGCCTTTAGGAACTTGTCAGTTGTCTAAAGTCATTTCATTGTTTGCATCACACTGCCACCTGTTGGCGATCACTAAATACTATTCTAAGCCGTTTTTAAAATAAATGTCTCGATTATACACTTTCCCCACAAACAAAACAAAACAAAAAACCTTTTAAGACCTTTAAAATTATCTTTGTTTATCATAGCAAAGGACAGAAGCTAAAGGAATAAAGACACGAAATCCAAATAGGACAAAATGGTGCATTTGTGCAGAAACTTAGAACTGCACTTACCTCTTTATTTTTATATTTACCATTCCTTCCAACCAGAAGGATTGCATTTACAAAGTTTTTTTTTTTTTAAGCCTATTTAAACTAAAAAAACAAGTAAATAAGTCTGGCATTACTGAAGCAACTGGAGAAATATATTCAAAGCCCTATAACAGAGCCCTGGGGAAAGTAAAGTGATAAAGATCACGTCAAATCTCTAGAGAATCCCTCAGTCCAAAGGAAGCAGGACCAGAGCCTTGACGAGTTTTTCTGCTCTTTGGAGCAACACTCATATTCAGTTTTAAGAATTTCTGTCTTATATGAAAAGCACTACCCTAAGTCTGATGCACTGAACAGATAAAGACTAAAAGAAACATTCATTTTTTCCCAGAACTTTTGCTTCTATTGTCCAATTCTACCAAAATACTCATGTAGGTTAAATATAAAAAATCTTAGGATTTTTAAAAACCCAGTTAAATTATTTTGCAAGGGAAATGTCTCCTATATGTAGAGTGATTTATAGGCTCTCTCTCATTAAACCAATGATTATTATCTAATGCCAATGTTATTTTTAACAAGGTTTCTACTGTAGTTAATCTAAATCTACTTGTCATGGGTATACGGTCTTTAATACTTCCAACCCTTTGAAACATCATTTCTACGAATTATATCAGTGCTTATTATCAGTAATCTAAATACAATGCTCTACACTAATTTTCATCCCACAGAATCTTTAGTTTATTTTAATTAAAAATAATCATAATCACAAGAATTACAAATCTCTCAAATTAGGCTTCTTGAATAGTGGAAAGTACAAGGAACCTGAAATAAGAAGACAAGGGTTCAAGTCTGCCTTGGCCAAATCACTCAGCCCCTTTGGGTCTCTCTCTCCCCATCTGCAAAATGAGGGTGCTGGACTAGGTAATAACATAATGACACATACAGAGGGACATGAGGCTCACAAAGCACCTTATATATGCTATATCTCTGGAGAGACTCTCATGGCAAGCCTATAAGGCAGGTACACCGTGGCAGTCATCTACAGATGGAGCACAGACACTTTCAAGTTCAATCTAGGTTTCTGTGACTGCTCTAATAAATGTTAGGTAAACTAACAGCAATAATGCTGTTTCTTTTCAACTACACTGTCCCTACAGTCAATTTCATTAGAAGAGTTAAAGCTTTCACTGAAAATTCCAACAAGAAGTTCAATAACTCTCATATCCCACTTCCATAAAATAACATTGCATTTATTTCTGTTCGTGCCTTAATTTTCCAATCACCAAATCAGTTAAAATGCCATTTGGAAAAAAATCCATGTTTAAAAGAAAAGTGCAAATTTAATGCAAACACCTGACACCTTACATTTTCATGAAAGTGAGCACAGTTAAAGTTTCTTCCATCTTCAGTAGTGGCATGCCTGATAACAAATACCTCCTTTCACAAAGATTCTCTGGCACCTTTTCCTTTTAGAATTCATTTTCTTTTCCATGCCACTTCACCTTTAAAAGCCTCTGGGACAGATGTCAACTATACCATTTATTTTAAGTGTTTATAACCGCCAGTAGGAACAATAACTACAATCTCATGATTTTCTACCCACTCAGAAATCTTTGTTAAAAGCATAAACTATCGTAATACAAAGACATTGGGAGTTGTCTCCTTCCAGGAAGTATAAAAATTATTGGTCGTCATTAAAAAATTACCTCCCTTTTAGTTCCCTGAAAATGTAAAATTGAGAACTCAACAGTTTCAGACTCACTAATCTTATTTTACATAAGTGAATAAGAAATGTTCTCTCAAGTTAAGAAGCTGCAACCTTTAGAACAGAAGGTTTTTAAGCTGGGGTCCATGAACTTGTGGATTTTTAAAAAATATTCTTATAACTACTTCAATATTATCATCTTCCTTTGTAATCCCAGGCATTTTATTTTGTATAGCTGAAAACAATATTCTGAGAAAGGGTCCACAGGTTTCATCAGACTGCAAAGGGGGTCTCCTAAACCTTCTTTAAAACTTCCCCAACCCAACAATCTCTTTCCCCTGAACTCCTGGAAGACATCATCATCCAGACCAGTCACTTAGCCTCTCTCAGGCTCAGCTTCCTATTCTGTAAAATGGGGATAATAAAAGTAGTTACTTACAGGGTTCTTGTGAGGTTTGAATAAGATGACATAAGTAGTTCATTTCACTTGCCTTCCTCCTGTGCAACTTATCCCCATTTCTGATTTTTTAAAAGTGAAACCAGGCCAAAATTAACATAAAGGGGTGATCTGAATGTAAAAAGGTACTACTCTTTTGTGAAATGCAGCCTGAGGGTTGTGTGTTCCTTTGGTAATTATTATTGGAGGTGTTAGGATCAATCAAGAAGCATTTACTAAGCACTGAGTATGTAACACATGCTGTGCATATAAATACAAAGAATGAAACAATCTCTACTCAAGAAGCTTACATCCCAAGGAGCCAACTACAAGTCTGAAGTCTGGCTAACTCCAGCTGAGAAAGTCCTTTCTGCTTCCTCAAGGCCCCAGGTATTACAGCAGTGGAGGGACAGGGATGGATAAAAGCACAAAGCCTGGGCCAAGTTGTCCCTTCTCTAGCCCTCAGGAATGGACTCATGCATGTATGGGAAAAGCAGAGAACCCTGACTATTAGGCTAAAATTTTTCAATGATCCTAATGGTATCCTAGCCTAAAGTGTTTTCCTTTTTCACTAATGGCTTCCTGTGGCTTCTTGCCATTTTCCAATTCTGAGAGTGACTCTACAACCCACCCCCAGCCTGTACCCCTTTTTCAGATCACAAGAATTATTTCCTGCTCCAGATTCACAACTCCACTGGCTTCTCTCCTCCTTCCTGAATACCTGTATTATCTAACCACTGACTACAGCACCACATTATTCCAGTGGGTGCCATCAGCTAACAAAAGACTTAACTATAGCTTGATTTGAGGCTGTGGAGCATCCACAAATGACTGCACTAATTAAGGATTCTGCAGGAGCAGGTATCTAAACTAAGTTTACTCAGATATGGAAGAACCTAGACAGGCCCAAGAAGCAGAAAGGGCTTCAGAACATTTTCAAATCCCTGTGTCCAAACCTGCCGATCACATTCCTGGGTTCATGTTCTATTTTGGATGATAAAATTTTAAAGGCACTATAAACTTTTCATTTCATATTCCATTACTAACTCAAAGACCTCAAGAATTCAACATCTCTATCTTCTTAGAGGAAATCTGAACTCACAAACACTCACCTGATTGAGCGTGTTTTCCCTCACCCGTTTCCAAGCACCATCTCTGTATAAATACTGAGATGGGGACAAAAATTTAGCTCTATATTCAGTGTTTGCTTTCCTAGTATAAAGAAAACAAGAGTAAATACATTTTGCTGAGTCCGAGATCTAAAAGTCATGATATTTTCGTTCCAAAACATATGCCCAAACCTTTGATATTTAGGGGGAGAAATTTTGTCTTTTGGTTCCATTTCTGCTTCCTTCTGTTTTGATGAATTTTCTTTCTTACTACTCTGAAATTGAAATAATTTAAATAGTGTTAGATTTTTAAATACTGCATTAGAAAATGTTTACATCCTATAATGTCAGATTTTATATCATAATATTTGAAGAAGACAGATTTTATTCATTCAAGAATCAAAACCAAGCACCATGACCAAACAGTACTATGAAGTTCATTTTCCATGGGGTTGGTAAGCCATCCCCGTCAGCGATTTTTCCAAAGTAGAGCTCCATATAGAGCATCATTTTATGACGCAGCAAAGATATTTTTGAGTTTTTTTTGCATGTTTTCTTTAAAAGACAACCTAAAAGCCTACGACTTTGCAGTTCAATGTTGTCACATACCTTACAGCACTCCTGCTTCCACCCTGGCATTCTGAATATCTGTATGACCTTTTAATGGCACTATACACTAGATGCAAAGCAATCAGGAGAGAAGTGAAAGGAAAAACAAGGGGTATACTTCAGTAGGTGGCACTCCCCTGTTATTCCGAAAAAGAAACAAGTAATATATCTGTCCCCTTCTCACCAAGTATTAACTAAGAGCAAAATTCCCCTCCCCTACAAAAAAAATGGTAACAATAATTTAAAGTAAGATTAATAAGTTGCTTTAATTTTATTTCAGTTATCATCTTTTGTGAAAAAGACTATATCTATATGTTTATATGTACACATACACCTGCATATTTATATACATACATGTTAGCTATGAAAAATGTGACTGAACCACTATGAAAATTACGAATTATTAAACTAGGTCAGACTTCTCATTACTCTAACCCAGTACTCTAGAGACAACAGAAGTCTCAGGGCAGAATTGACAGGACAGCATACACATCATTCCCAACATCAATATTTCAGGCAATTCCCATAAGAATGCGGCATCCAAAGTTAGTTTCAGGTGATTTGGCCAGAAGCAAAAATTACACATTGTACTCATCAACCTAAATTCCTAGTTCCCAAAATGTCTTTATATCAGATAAAGGACACTCTTAAAGGAGAAAAGAAGTCATAAAAAGGCAATGCAAGAACACTTTGCCAGTTTTGCCTTAGGAAAGGTACGGCTTTTATGAAAATGTCTGTGCCTCTCTCCAAGAGTATCAGTTGACCTACAGCCTCTTCTTCTAAACCCTCCCCCAAAGTTCTCTTTCTAAGCCACTTTCCAGCTATCAACACAGACTTTGCTTCTCCTGCCTGGTGTCTGGGAGCAGTGCCCTAGAGGCATCTAGGGAAATTTTAAAGGTCAGACATATATCAGCTTCTTTTAATATGTCCCCAATATTCACATTTGACTCCAGCCTTTTTTAATAATTTGTATACCTTATCATTAAATCTGATTTCAAGGGAATCTATCTTGAATTTAAGTTCTATCTCTGACACATATTGAATGTTTGTATGTTAATGCCCCCCAAAAACTCTTTAAGACTAAAAAATGCACATTAAGAAAGCATTTGGGGGCTGCTAGGTGGCACAGTGAATAGAGCACTAGCCCTGGAGTCATGAGGACCTGAGTTCAAAATCGGCCTCAGACACTAAACACAAAAACTAGCCATGTGACCTTGGGCAAGTCATTTAACCCCAAACTGCCCTCCAAAAAGCAAAAAAAAAAAAACCAAAAAGCGAGCATTTGCACTGGTAGAGTTACCTCACAGGAAGTTCCCTTTAACAATCAATTTAGAGGTCCAAATCCCTCTCTTAAAAAATTAAATAAATATTTATTGAATTATAAGACACAGACTCAGAGATATCATGAGGAAGGGAATGGTACAGGATTTAGAAGATGTTGGTAACTTCTACTGCACATCACTGAGTCTGTCAAACTTCCCTCATGAATTAACACCTGTAAGAGTGAAGCACAGCAGAAAAATAGGATGATAGAACAAAATCTATAAAAGCAATAACAAAGAAACTAACCACAGGAGGGAACTCAAATCTGGTACTGCAGAAGTTTTTATCCCACAGAGTCCACAAAGAAGTTACGAAGGAATAGACAGTATAAAAATTATAGGATAAAATTTCAGGATGGAATGGAGAATAAAGTTAAAAAAAAAAGTTTTAGAAAAAGGCATAGCAGCATCCAGATGACAGAGGAAAGAAACCCAAGGAAATCCTACCTAACCATACAATAGTGCCAGAGGGGACTGGCATGAATACAAAACCACAATCTACAAACTGAGGTTGAAAATATGAGTAAACAGAAGAAAAGACTAAATACTATGGACTAGAAGACTAAGAGCTAAATCCAGAAGAGATTAACTCCACATCAACTATAAACAGAATGAGGGGGGGGGGGGAGGAAGACCTGACCACAATAATTATAAAAGCAGCTAAATAATATATCTATTATAAAAAAAAATAACTGGAAACAAGTGTAAGAGAAAGAATTAAAAAATCCTTGGATTCCCTGAAAAACATGAACAAAAACTAAATTTAAAAAAATATATATATTTATTAGAACCTGAGGTATCTCATTAAAGAAACTTCAAACAGAAAACACCCAAGAATGTCATAACCAAAATCCAGAATTCAAGTAACAAGAAACAATAGTAGAAATTACACAAGACTTGGAAGCAATTAATGAGAAAATCTTGGAATACAATCGTTTAAAAGGCAAATACAACAGCTCAATAATTCAAAAACAAAAGAGAAGAGAAAATCTCAGGAGATGAAATAAGCAATCTTGATTATTTTTTTTAATTTTGAACAAACAAAATCGATGCAGCTAGAATTTTAAAAAAAAATAATGAACTAGGGGGCAGCTGGGTGGCGCAGTGAATAGAATAGAGCACCAGTCCTAGAGTCAGGAGAACCTGAGTTCAAATCTGGCCTCAGACACTTAACACTTAATTAGCCATGTGACCTCGGGGAAGTCACTTAAGCCCAATTGCCCTGCCTTCACCCCTCCAAAAAAAAAAAAAAAAAAAAAAAAAAAACTAGGAAAAATTATTTCCATCAAATTTTTAGGATAAGAATCTGATATTAAAAATACATATGGAATTTATATAAATGTATATGAGTAAGAGCTATTCCCCTCTTAAAGAATGATTAAATGTTATCAATAATCATACAAAAAATCCCCCAAATCACTTAAATGTACATTAGAATAGGTCTAAGGTTCCACGTCATAGCCGTCAGAGTAGAAAATATAACAAAAAAGAAAATAAAGACTGTTGGTGAGATTACAAGAGGACAGATACACTAATACCATGGTGTTGGAGCTATGAAATAGTACAACTATTCTGGAAAGCAATTTGGCACTAAAACCAAAGAGTCACTAAATTGTGCATTCCCTTTGACCCAGGAATACCACTACCAGGCACATTCCCCTAAAAGAACAAAGAAAGAGGAAAAATACCCATTTGTACAAAAAAAATTTTTATAGTAGGACTTGTAAGCATAGAACTGGAAATAAGCAAGTGCTCACTAATGATGAACAGCTGAAAAAATTACAGATGTAATATGATATACTGTAAGAATGAATAGTAAGATATCATTGAAATAATTCCTAAAAAAAAAAGAAAAAGAAAGAAATGATTAAATGGATGGATTCTGAAAAACTTAGGACTGTATGAACTAACAGAGAGTGAAATCCACAGAACCAGGAGAATTAATATAATATTGATAACAACATAAAGGAAAACAACTCTGAAAGATTTAAGAACTCTGATTAATGTAATGACCAGTAATAACACCAAAAGACTGATGATGAAGCAAGTTCCTCGTCTCTTGCCAGAGAGGTGATTTCTGAAAGATATAGAGTGAGACAATTTTCAGACAAAATTAAATATGTATGTGTGTAATAGCAAGCAAATGAATACTTAGCACCTTGTTTCAGTTATTTAATTATTTAGCTTGTTTCAGTTTGTTTCAGTTCAAATGTCTTTGAGCCTTGCCTGTTGATTATAGCACGTCTTCGTTAAAGAAACAGAACTTGTGAATCCCACAGTGGGAGGGACTTGCCAAAGACAGGAACAGGAAGGAGTAAGATGTGGGCAGAACAGGGAGGAGCTAATGACAGATAAAAAGCTCAAGCACAGCTGGGACTGAGCAGAGCTGAGAAGGAGAAAACTTGTATCTGTCTGTGTTGATTTGTGTTTGTGATACTTTGTACATAAGGCCTGGGACCTTACTGTTGGTTCAGAAGCCCTGAAAGATGATTTTCTTGTTGTCTGGTTTACAGAAGTCCTGGAGAAGGGTCTCAGGTCCTGGGACTATACTGATGATTTGTGTTGATTTCTCAGAACTTGTTTGTGGGTCTGTATTGATTTCATAAGCAGATAGTGAATTGATGATGGTGATGGCAATGTGCATGAGTGTTGTTTTGGCTTTGTTAAGCTGTCTTCCCAGAAACAGAATCTGTGAAGGGCTTGAGGCAGACTAGACACTGTGAGCTTCAATATGGAATAGGAACTGAAGGAGGAGCTGAGAGCTGCCTGCCTGTGAATCCAGGTGACAGTTGGGTAAATTCAGGCGAGAGCTGGACCCAAGGAAGAGAAACCACGGAATTTGGGAACCACTCTCAAGCCAAGATAAAAAGGCCTCTCCTTAGGCACTTGGTGCTGACTGACAAGATAATGATTTACCGTGACCTAGGGGTAGGAGAACTTTGTACTTTGTAACTTGTACCCGTGTACCCATTAAGGCTGATGGGCAGCTAGTCTCCAGGCAAGAAGACAACTTTCTGACTGAGAAGATTAAGGCAATGTGACCTGGGGTGGGAGACCTTTGTACTTGGTATCCTTAAGGAGGATTGCCCCTTAAGGATGATTGAGTTAAGGACTTACTGAATGATATCTTTCATTTAAAACTATATGGCCACTGTAGTGAAAAGTTGTTATGTTATATCATTGTGAATGCTGTACCTTGGTTTCTGTGAATGTTTTGTTTTAGTTTAGTGCTAAATAAATAGAGAGTTCACTATACTATGTGATCAGAACCTTAGAGCTATTTATAGCAGCAGTCCTCTGGAAAGCTGTTCCTGCTTGGCTTTACAATGTGATTTGTTTTATGTGACTACACTTGTTTCAAGGGAGAGTTTTTCTTTTTTTGTGTGTGTGGGGGGTAATGCTACTCATACCAAGAAAGAAAAGAAAAGAAAAAAGAAACAAGAGCGTGCCAATGAATCATTTTAAAAGTACACAGAAGGGAGCAGAAGGAAGTACAGAATGGGACAAGGACATTTGAAATATGCAAAAATCAAAATAAATTCATAAAGAAGAGCTAACTAGATTACAAAAAGATATGCAGAAATAATAATAGAAGGCTCTTTCTCCTAGGAGCTAAACAATAAATAAAAAGGAAGATTAGAGCTGAAAGACATGTTACATTTTCCAAAAATATTAAAGAACAAAATATAATATAATATACTAAATTTGTCATATTTAGTGTCATGTTACATTAAATACATATAAATTAAGGAAAATACATACTTTTTAACACCACATGGTGTCTTTACAATATTAAATAGTAAATATTAAATTTAATTTTAAATTAAGTTAATTTAATGATAAAATGAAATAAATATTAAAAATAAATGTAACAAATATTTGCTAAGCAACTACTATGTGTAAGGTACTATGAGGAATTAAGGCAGAATGGTAGAGTGGAAATAACACTGGCTCTGCAGAGAGATGTTGTTCAGTCACTTCATTCACAAGTGACTCTTACTGACTCCATTTGAGTTTATCTTGGCAAAGATACAGAAGTGGTTTGCTATTTCCTTCTCCAGCTCATTTTACAGATAAGGAACTAATAAGACAAACAGTGTTAAGTGACTTGCCCAGGGTCATACAACTAGTAAGTGTCTAAGGCCAGATTTTAACCCAGGAAGATTAGTCTGGCACTCTATCCACCCTGTACCACCTAGGTGCCCCTGAATGAGATGACTTGAATTCAAATCCCCAACTGAGGCTCATTACTTGTGTGACCTTGGGCAAGTCATGAAACCTCCCTAGGTTTCAGTTTTCTCATCTGTAAAATGAAGGTTAGACTAGATGGCCTTAGAGGTCCTTCCTACTCTAGATCTATAATCTGCAGGGCCATCTCCAGTCATGCTGATCTATATCTCACCACTAGGCCCTGATGGCTCTGGAGGAGAAAGTGAGGCAAGTGACTTTGTACAACCCTCCCTCACTTAAATACAATTCACTTGCAAGTTATGGCATCACCTTCCTGATGTCATGGTTCTCTCTGAGAACAAGATCTATGATCCTATGATGTGTTATTTGTTTAGATGTGTTACCATCCAGTTGGTAGGACAAGACACAAATCTTCCAAATATCTTTCCAGCTCTACTGGCCTGGGCTCTGACCACATTTCCAACTCCCTACAGGCTATCCTCTTCTGTACATACCAAGAGCATCTTGGGCCCAGATCTGGCATTTAAAACCCTCAACAATCTGGTCCCCAATTACCCTTCCAGACTTATTTCATATTCCTTCCTATCATAAACTCTATGTGCGACATAAAATAGCCTACTAGTTGCTGCCGCTGCCCAAATTTGGTATTCCATCTCCAGTTGATGCCTTGCAAAGACATCATCAATGCTTGAAATTCCTTCCTGTTTCTTCCCTCTTGGAATCATTAGCCTTCTCAAGCCTCAGCTAAGATGCCATCTCCTGCTAAAAACCTTCCCTTGCCTCCCTAGGCATCAGTACTGTCTTCCTTCTCAAATTACTTTTTATCTCCTTATTCTTACCTCCTAATCTCCCAGGAAAATGTAGGCTCCTTGAGAAAGGGCATTAAGAGCTTTTTGTGCTTATATTTCCTAGAGAAGTGTCTTACATTTGCAGGTCCTTAAGAAGTGTTTCAAATGAAATGGAAGTAAACTTCAGGAAGTCAAACTCATCCTCTTTCCTTCAAAAGCAACTACTACACTTGCCTTTTTTTCTATCACAAGTTCCTTGACTTCTTCCTCCTCCCATATTCAAACAATTATCAAGTCCTAATGAATGTAGGACAATATTTCCTGTCTATTCTCTTCTTTCTATAACCCAAGCTAGTCTAGTATCAGCCCGTTACTTCCCATTTGGACTACTGCATTAGCTTCCTAACCACTCTTCACCATCTCACACCTTCACATGCTCCTAAGGTACTATTTAGACATGGATCTAACGCAGGGGTAGGGAACCTGTGACCTTCTAGGTCCTCAAGTGAAGCCCTCTGAATGAATCAAAACTTCACATAACAAATCCCCTTAATAAAAGGATTTATTCTGTAAAACTTGGACTCAGTCAAAAGGTCACACCCAAGGACCTAGAACCTAGAAGGCCACAGGTTCCCTACCCCTGATCTAACCACATCATTCTTCTGCTTCAGTGGCTCTTAATGCCAGTCAAATGGAGTTCAAAGCACAACACTTGGCATCAAAGAAAACTTCATAACTGGGCACCTTGCCTTTCTACATGCCCTACACACAGCCAGACTGGACTACCACTCCCCACCCATAATATCTAACCTCAACTTTCAATTTAACAGACATCTGTTAAATACATACAAGCATCATTATGTTCTGGAGAAACAAAGACAAAACCAAAAGGGCCCTTCCCTCAAGGAGCTTGTGTTCCTAAGCTGGCTCCGCATGACCTTTCCAGGCTTGGTAGAGATTATTCCCTTTCATTCACCTACTGGCTTTCTTGCTGTTCTCTGTCCTCACTGTGTCTTTGTCCAGAAAAGCTCAGCCCCCATACAATCTCCTTGTGAAGGAGGCCTTTCCTGATCCTCTAAGCAACTGGAGCCTAGTGCCTCCTCCCAGGCCTGGGCCTCTCATAAAGTACCTTGTGTTGACTTACATTCGTGAGAGTCTCCTCTGAAAGAATATAAGCTTCTAAAAGGCAGGAACTGTTTCATTTTTACCTTTGTTATCCCATTACCACCCACAGCTCTTGATATGCACTTAATAAATGCTTATTACCTGAATGAATTTAGGGGGATACAGCTAGCATACAGACGAGGGTTTAGGGAGCCTGGAGAACAAACCTGTGATTTCACTGGTTAAGGGAACTCTCGGTGAGGAAGCTCCTTCTACCAATACAAGTCAGCACCTGCAGAACAACTTAGGGCCTTAGAGAACACAGGCAAGTGAATACAAGATAAGGAAAATTTGTGGACAAAGGTCACAAAACACCAAAATGTCAGTCAGGGACCAGGGGAAAAGAATGAAGAAAACTTCTCCACACAGGAGATGGTCCCTGAGCTGAGTCTGAAAGGAAGCTAGGGACTAAGAGATGGAAGTAAAGAAGGGATATATTCTGGGCACAGGAAAACCTCTGCAAAGGAATGGGAATGTGAAGTGACTAGAACACCACAGGACCCAGGTACCACACCTTTGACCACGTCTATCCCCTCAGCCTGCAATGGCCCTGCCCTTTCTCAAGTTTGGGATTCAGTTCAAACAGAATGCCCTCCATGAAGCCTTTCAATGCCCTTATTACTCCCCTTCCTCCAGCTGTGTAAAGCACTTCTGACTTGTCTTTCTGTTACATTCTTTTTAGGATGTATTTGTTGTATGCCCATGAGGATGAAGACTCAAACTGCTGATGACCCAAATGATAATGGAGAGACATGTTGAGCCAGAGAACGTTACCAGCGCCTGAATGCGAGAAATGGACAATCAGAAAAGGAGGGGGCCGAGTTATGTGAGGGATAACACTCGTGCTACACCAGCACACAAACAACTGTACAAGACCAAGAAGGCCAGAATGCAGAACACTGATGAGGACTACGGGGGGACAAGGAGAGGAATCCCAAATGAGAAGGCACGGATGGGTATTGATCTACACCTTTTCAAAGGAATATCGGCATGGATGAGATCACAGATTCATCAAAGTCTAAGAGATTGTATCCCCACCCAATCCCAGGCAGACTAAACTCTACGAGGGGAAGGGAAGAGGTTCTGTCTTCGTATCTTCCCCACTACGCCTTGCATTGTGCTTTTGGGCAATGGGTTCTGACACCCACTGACCTGAGCACTGAAGGAAAAAAAGGATGTCAGCAAGCAGAGATGGAATGTTTATTTACTAGGTGTATGAACTTGGATAAATCACTTAATTTTTTGGATCCATCTCTAAAATGAAAATTCTATTTGCTACCTTATAGCTACATGGTTATTATAAAGAAATCACTTTGTAAGCCTTAAATCACTATCTCACTTTGTTATTAATAGTAACATTAATAAATGGCTATTGAAATACATCATTTCAATCATTAAAATTAATAAATGGCTATTGTAAAATAATAGCCATTTAAAGAACAACTTAAGATAAAACCAGAATACTTATGATGGCTATTTAAGTCCCAGATGGTACCAAAAATAAGTGTCATAAGAGCTCAAAGCAAGGAAAAAGCACTTCAGGATGGGATGGGACAAAAAGACCTTACAAGAAGGAAGGATCTAGGACAAGTTACTTCAGTTATGTTGTTTCCTGATCTGGGGGATGACAGAGCTTGGAGCAGGTAATCTGAGTTCATGTACAGACCTAAATCCTCTGACCTATAATTTGAGCTAGGCCTTGAGGATAGGCAGTAATTAGAAAAGAGATGAGATGGGTGGCATTCCCTAAAGGAAGAAAGGCAAAAGCACAGGAAAGGGGGACGTTCCTGGGACAAGGAAAAAGCACTGGACCACTTCCTGGAAAAATGAGGTCTACTATCAGGTTTATTACCCCTATGACGCTGGTTATTTCCTTTTAACTGCCATAAATCTACCTCATTCAAGTTTAAAAGGATATGGTAAGCAAGTCATGTTCACATAACATCACACACTCCTGAATTCCACATTCCATCACATGCCCCTAAAGCCCAAGAACCCTTAGCTTTTACATGGGAGAGTTTCTGCGTTCCAGTTCCAGCAGCCAAATAAGGCAATGAAGATTGCACAGGATGAGTTTTAGCATTCCTTCCAACTCTAATTCTGTGGTGTTGAGTCTTAATCAGTTCTTAAATAGCAGTATTTCTCTAATTCAAAGGAGCAGCATGGTCAGATCCATCAAAATAATAATTAATAATAATAATAATAATGGATTTACCTGCCTCTCCTTGAATCTTTTCTATTTCTATCTTTCTGAAGCTGACTAGAGTTAGAGTATATACAGTATTTCAGGTAGAGACTTTTCTAACAGTAGAATAATGCTGTTGTTTTTTATTTCCAAAGATCTCAAAATGATGCTCAACATATTACTCTTTTGGGGTTAAAGTAATAACATTTTTCTGAGGACACAGAAAAAAGCCAGATAGATAAAGCATTTATTAAGCACTTACTGTTTGCCAGGCACTGCTAAGCACTGGTGATACAAATACAATCCAACAACACAGTCCTACTTTCCAAGAGTTTTCAATTTAAAACTCCCAGTACAGTCCCATTTTCTAAGTTGTAACCTGCAGCTGAGAATCCTTGATTTTATGCCTTGATGTGAACTGTTTTAACCCTAAAAACACTGTCTTCCAGATGGAAACCTCATTACCTCTTGGTACACAGTCTTCATGACAAAAGGCCCTTGAAGTTCTACAGCAGTCATGCTGGATGTGACAACAGGGTCATCAGTTCAACCACTTCATTTTACCACTGTGTTAATGAAATCTCCAAGGAGTTAAACAGTTCTCAGGTCGAGCCTTGCCCATATTCAAATACTATTGACATTTCAAGGAGTTATAAAATGCACTTCTCTTTTGAGTTTCAGAGCACTTTAATTTTCATCAACTACGAATTTAGTACAAAGAAGAGAAGCTTCTCTAAGGTACAATTAATATTGCTTATATTCCAAGGAAAATACATGACATGTATATTGAAGCAATTCATATGCACTATGCTGAATGAGATTTCGTCTGCTATATCTTTCCTCAAAAGAATGGTAACAGCAATTCTTGAATTCTATTTTTTTTCTTTATTTAAATTCTGACTGTACTCGTGGCTCCTAGAAAGCCAGGATATGCTATTTGTTCAGCAGACAGCCATCATATATCCGATTCAGAATAAGATACAGAAAATGATTGTTAAAAAGGATAAGAAATGATAAATACCTTCTCAGGAGAGTCAATTTCAGGATTTTCATTCTCTTTCAAATCATGCCTATATCTTCTTTCTTTGTTAGGAGACAAACCTTTGAAATTCCTCTTGTATTCTGTTTCAGGGATAGTTACATCAACTTTGAATGGTGGAACAGATTTATTTTTACTAAAAAAAACCTTAAAATAAGAACAACAAAGTTACTTTTCCTATTTTCAAGGGTCAGTCATGCAAAAATCAGATATCTAAGAATAAACAATAAAATACAACAGAATGTTATGCATAAAGATAATTCATCCAACCCTTTTAATTTTAAACATGAGAAAAGTGAGGACCAGAAAAGGAAGATAAAACTTGTCTAAGGTTATCCAACTAGTTAATGGCAGAGCCAGGAACTAGACCCACCCAAGCCGCCTGACTCAGAATCTAACACACTTTTCACTTCACCAAACTGATAAGAGATTAAATTACTGCACACAAAACTGTATTTGTTGTCCATTATACTTCCATTCACATGCCAAGAAGCTAATACCCAAAGATCAGCATGTTACTACCTCTGTTCTGCTCTGTTCTCAGACAAAAGTTTTAAATTATAATTACTATTAAGAGCTGTTAGTACATCACCAATAATGCTGAAAGATAATAAAATGTATCTTTTTTTCTTCCCAAAATGATAAAGGGGTGAAAAGGAGGGGTTTCCTAACTCTGTCCAAAGTTACCAACAATCTCTTAACTTCGAAATCCAATTACTTTTTTTTAGGTCAATTCCTAAAAAGGATTGTCTATAATCCCATCCCGCTCCCCCAATGTGCTTCTCCTCTCCCCCTTCCTACTTCTCAGTCTCTTACAATTTGGCTCCTTACTGCACCACTCTACTGAAACCTATATCTCCAAGGTTACCAGCACCTCTTTTGGTCTTTTCTCATTTCTCATCCTTTTTCCCCCCTTTCTGTAGCTTTTGACATGTTCAAAACCCTTTCCTCTTAACAGACTCGTTTCCTTTGGTTTCCATGACTACTCTTTCCTATTTATCCTACCTGTCTGTACCTTCTCAGCCTCCTTCACTGAATCATCATTCATTTCCCACCTTTTCAGCTTGTATCCCATACTTCTATCCTGGGACTTCCTCACTTCACTCTCTCTGGGGCTTCAACCATCAATGCAGAAGACTACCAAATCAACAAAGTCAGCTCTAATCTCTTAGGAGCCTTATTAAAAGCTGCCTTCTGGCATATAATGGGTGCTTAAATATTCCTTATTACCTGATTGGTTTTGGACATCTCCACCTAGAGGTAATGAATGTCCTGTTGGCACCTCAAACTCAATAATCCAAATTAGAACTCACTGTCTTTTCAGCAGCACTTCCCTTCATTCTTACTTAGTCCCCATCCCTCATAGCTATGGTTTGTCAGTTCTCCCTCCTCAACAGCTCTCAAGTCCATCCCCTTCTCTCCATTCACACCCCCACTGCCCAAGTGTGGACCCTACTCATCTCTTTCCTGGATCACTGTACTAGGCTCCTAGCTGGTTCCACTGCCACCACCCACATCCCCAACCCTCCCACCCCTCTCTTCACTCCACCCTCCACATGGCTGTCAAAATGATATTTCTGAAGTGTAGGCATGACTCCCTAGGACAAAATACCGACTCCTCAGTTTGGCACTGAAAGCCTTTCACAATCTAGCCTCAGTCTATCTTCCCAGAGTGCCTGAATTATCCATCATCCCTCATTCATTCTACACTCCAATAAACCAGTTTGCCTACTGTTCTCTGGAGACAACGGATCTCCTCTCCTATCTCTGCGCCTTGGCCTAAGCTACCTCCCATGCCTGAAATGTTGTCCCTCCCCGCTCCTGGCTCCCTTCAAGGTACAGAGTGACAGTCACATCCTTTAAGAAGTTCTCTCCAGTTGTTATTGCCCTAGCAGAAATTATCTCTGTACGCACACACACAGCCTGCATTTACTCATCTGTAATCATGCTTTAATGAGCAGCACAGTGGAGTCAGGAACAACTGAGTTCAAATCTCATACACTAACAACACAACCCTGGGAAAGTCACTTAACCCTATTTGTCACGGTTCTTCATCTGTAAAATGGGCTGGAGAAGGAAATGCCAAGAAAACCACAAAACAGGGTCACCAGGAGTTGGACACAATTGAACAACAACAAAATCAGGATAGTTAGATGGTGCAGTGAAAAAAGCACTGGGCCTGAGGAGTCAGGAAGACGTGAGTTCAAATGTGGCCTCAGACACTTAGTGGCTGTGTGACCCTGGGCAAGTCACTTCACTCTGTTTGACTCAGTTTCCTCATCTGCAAAATAAGCTGGAGCAGAAAAAGGCAAATCACTCCAGGATCTTTGTCAAGAAAAATTCCAAATGGGGTCATGAAGAGTCAGACATGACTTAAATAACAACAACAATCAAGTTTTATCTACCTCCCCAGTTAGAGCTAGTATCTAGCTCCTAGCACAGTACCCGACACAAAGTGGGTGCTTAAGAAGCACATAATGAGTGACTGATTTTCCCAAAACTGGCCTTCCTCCCAACATCTCTACTTCTCTTAAGGATAAGGCTTCACTAATCCCCAATCCCTTTTGGAGCAATCCTGATTTTCCCCTTCTCCTACCCCCTAACATCCAATCATCTGCCGAGTTTTCTGATTCTGTTTCTACATCTTTAACCTCCAATCCCTTCTCTCTACCCCCCTATCAGTCACCTAATTGAGAACCTCACCTCATGCCTGAAATATTACAAGAACCTCTCAATTGGTCTCTCAGTTTCTAGTCTCTCCTTTCAAGCCATCCTTCATGGAGCTGCCACAATACATCTAGCCATATCACTACAGGGCTCAAAAGTCTTCAGTGGCTACCTACTGTCTCCGGAATAACAAAACTCTAGCTAGTATGTAAAGGGCTTCACCATCTGACTCCAACCTACCTTTCCAGGCTTTTTTTTAATGCAACCTACTCCCCAGCTCACTCCTACCACCTCCCCTTCTTATACTCTACCTTCAAGGCAAATTGGTCTATAAACTGCTCCCTGGAGCTCAACATTCTCTCTCTCACCTGAGCTCCTTCCTCTTCACAAACTCTCACACAGGACAGCACAACTGAGGTGCCAAGAACCTCCACAACAATCTTTCCTGATCTGTACTTGCACACAGGTAAATGAATCCATCTTATCCCCAAGCATTTTGCCTTTGTATTCCCAGCACAGAAGACAGTCTAACAAATAAAGGAATGTTTAAATGTCTGTTAAACTGAACTAACTCCTCCTGAAAACAAGCACAAAAGAAACAAAGTATTAGGAAACAGTTCATCATCTGACATAGGGTCAAATCCAGCTAATGAAAAGAAGTTGTGATGAATATTAACTACTTAAAAGATTGTAGCTAGAAGATGATGCAATCCTGGCAGCTTCAAGCTGGAAAGGACATTTGGAAGACAAAAGAAATGGAGGTCCACTGAGTTAAAGTGACAGGGCCACTTTACACAGCAGCCGTTGAACAAGTCATCTAAGTCAGTCCTATCATTTTAAATAAGAAAAAACTGAGGTCCAGAGAGAGGAACTTTAAGGCCCTTCTAGCTCTTATTCTAGGAGTCTGAATTTAATGACAGAATTCTGAGCAAAACCTGAACTCTGGACTCCTGGATTTCAGGGTTCTTTCTACCAGAGCATGCTGTCTCTTAAAAAAAAAAATTAACTCATTTACAAGCTTTGTACTTTTTTTATTCATTTTCTTAGGTGTTGGGTTTTTTTTTTTCATTTCTTGTAATAGTATTTAAAACAATGCTGCAGGATTTAAGCCATAATTTGTTCACTACAATCTATACAGAAAAATACTTGTATTTGAAAGTTTGAGCATCTCTTATAATTTCATCTTTATCTTATATTAGGTAAGAAAAAAACGTTTTTAAATATTTATTTTGTCTCTAATACCCTTTTTTGCAAGTATCAGGGTCTGACTTGCATTTTTACTACATAGTTTTAAGTTTCTAATATTAAAAAAAAAGCACAGAAAGTATGAAGTTCAATGTTTAAAAATGGAGACTACTATTTATTTGTACTTCCTAAACACTATTTCTTGATAATGTCTGAATTTAAATATAGGCTATAATGATTTGGTACTTTATATCCTAGGGATTTCTTAAATAAAGTTAACTTGCAAACTTGTATATGGCATCTTTTCAGAGAACAGGCTCTTGGCACAACAGAACTTATTTACAAATTCACTGTCAGCTTTTTTCACACAGCTCTCCAATAATTACACAGAATTCAGAAACTGATCTGGCTTCAAATGACATACCAAATCTGACTCTACAAAAAAACTCCCTAAGATCCTTCTCTAATGAAAAGGATGAAATGAATACCCAAAACAATGGTAATGACTCATTTTGTTTATTCTAAGGAAACAACACTGACTTAACCCAGTTCTTTCATCTGCACATAAGCCTACTGAAGTCACTATCAGATTTACGACAAGTTCATCTCTGGTTTAAAGAACTTAAATAATTTCCCTGAAAATCTAAGAAACTAAAGAGATGCAAAGTTTTCATTTTCTAAGTCTCAAGTAAGATTTCTGATCTTGTCAGCAGATTTAATCTATTAGAACTTCTGTGAGTAGGTTTTTAAAAAGTAAAGGTATATCTGTTATCAGCTCTGGAAAGCTTTATAGAAGGTAAATTTTTTATATGGAACAGTTATGACTAAAATTACAAACTAATACTAATAACTCCCAATAGCTGTAACTGACAAGATCACTGCTTTAGGTACAAGTAACAGCATTTCAGTCCACTCCTAATTCTTGGGGGTTGTGAAGGTACAAAAGTGTGAAGGAAAAAAATTGAATATGAGGTCTGAGTATACTTACAAAGAAAAGAAGAAAAAGGAAATAAAGTCTCTGGGGAAATTTGAAGTAATAACAGGGAACCCAACCCAACAATTTAAAGCAAATTTTAAGCAAAATTTTCACTTTCCTAGACTCTGCTTCTTTTAAACTTCAGTTTAGTTTCTTTAGGATCTTGGCCCCATGTTAACAGGAATCCCTACATTGTAAAAATGACTAAATACTGTCAACCCATCCTTCAAGCTACCTGATCAGCTGCAAGAACTGGGGAGTTCTCCTTTGGGGTCTTCCATACAAACTGTCTTTGATATTCAGAATTTCTGAGGGAATGATATATGGGACCAACAGGCAGTCCTGCTTTCCTCCGTAGAATCCTGTCCAAATGCTTAAAAAAAAATTTTTTTTAATGTTTTATCCAACTTTTTAAAAAATTTTCATCCCCGATGCAATTACCACTTAAACCAGATCCTAATTTTCCTCCTTAAAGATATTGGGATTTTTTAAACCAAAACAGTTACCATACATTTAACAATGACACATTATTAATAGTATGCTAGTATTTTAATTAGGACTGGCTCTCTCATCTGCATGCTGCCAGCAGCCGTCATTACGTACTCAGTCACTGCCACGGATGCTGTCCCCTGCCCACCAAGATTCCCCATCACCTTTCTTGGACTCCTTCTCCTGGGCTGCTTTCTTTGGAGGGCCGCAGCTTCTTCTCTAACACTATTTAGTGCTCTTCTATTGTCCCAAATAGCTGCAGACATGAAACTGGGAAGGAGAGCTCCAACAGGCAAAGGAGCCCAGGAGATAGTGATATCCCTGCAAGTGCTGCTACAAACCCCTTATGTGTGCGACAACAACCCAGTCCTGGCATGAGCAAGCACGGCTGGCAATGACACTTGGGAGATCTAGCCAGGCCTCTCCTTCCTCTTAGGATTTTTGTCAATCAAGATTCTGTTTGCTTTCCTGTTGGTCCATGATAAGAAACTGAAAGGGGGCTATTGAGGGGTCAACCCTTAAAGGGCAGACCAAAGTATCTGAATTCACCACCTGTGGAGAGAGGCTCCTGCTCCCCTTCTGTTTCCATTGGATCTCTCAGGATTTAGATACTGATATGCAGTGAATAAAATCCGGAGGCAGATCATCACTGTTTTATATCACTGACACCGACTCCCAAGTTTATGTGGATAATCAAGAGTCAAGGTTTAGAAAAGATCCCTAAATAAGCCAAAGTCCAGCATTTACTCCCAATCCCTGCAGGTATAACACCAGAGGAGGGCCTCAGCGAGCATACAGACGCATACAGACACACACAGACATGCACAAGCACACACACACACACACACACACGTTTTAGGTATGTATGCCAATACTGCTAGAACTACTATAAAGTTGAGATTTTTTTTCTTTACCTTCCATAAAATTCAGTTCTTACCTGGTTATGGACATTTTCTGAAAGACCTTGGGTAGACTTTTGTGCTTCTGCATTCCTACTCACTGGTGTGGGATCTGAAATTGCTTCTTTATTATCATTCACAGGGTCGACGACAGCTTCTTCAACTCGAGAGTCAGCAGAGTGAGATCGAACCCTCTTAGGCACTCTAGGAGCCTCAGGGGTTAAAATTCTTTCTTCATTCAGGTCATCTTTTTCTTTTGTTTCCTGCAATTTTGGCACTTCCGGGACTTCAGGTTCTGGTAATACAACCAACTCATTCTCAGAGGCATCTTCTGCCTTCCACTCAAGGTATTTGGGAATTTCTGTGTCATAATAAGGAACTCTTTTCTTTGAGATAAAACTTGGTTCTTTTGTGATTCCTACAGAAGAGTGGAGAATAAGAATACTTAGGTGGTTCGAATGTTATAATGATGGTTCTAATGTTACAAAGACACACATCTGCATAAGGAAAGGAGGAGAAACTCAAGTCAAAATGCATCAGTTTGCGTAAATTTTGAAGTCTTTAGGCAAACTAAATAGGGGTTTTTCAAAATAAAAACCTAGATTAAGAAATTTAAGTCCTGGAAGTCTTCTCAGAAAAAAGGAAGCAAAATTAGGATCATGCTATTCCAGTCAGTTGTGACAGGCATCAAGGTCACGACATCATATACTTGGCAAGTCAAGAAGGTCATGTTGCCACAATTTCTAATAGCTTTTCCTGGCTACTTAATAAAAACAATCGGCTCTGTGCTGTCCAAATTTGAACCTTTTCAAAATGCTTTCTTGTGCAGATTATTCAGAGAAAAGCAAATATTCAAAGAACAAGAAGAGATTCCCAAAAGAGATTCTACATTAGTCTTGAGTTCCTGAGGACTAAGAAAAGAAAGATCTCCTTGAACATCTGACACTACTGCAGTGAATTCTGTCTGATTTTAATGTCTATTTTAATCGACCAAACTTTTTTTTTTTTAGACAAACAGAATTTACAGATTGGGAACCATAGTCACAAAGCAAACCAAAATTGTCCAAATTTGGGGGGAAGTTCTTTACTGTAAAGATAACTCTACTGTGTGGAGAGGTTCATAGATCATAAATCTAGAGCTTGAAGGGGACCCTAAAGGCTGTACAAGTCTGATCCAACCCCTTAATTTTATAGTGGGAGAAATAGCACAGAGATTAAACGATTTGCCCAAGAACACACAGGATTTAATTCCAAATTCTCTGTTTTCAAGTAATCAAGAAGTGAAAGAAGAGAAGACGGAAACATGATGGTGGAGGGAAAGTTAGTTTGAGCTGGTCTAGGTAGTATCTATTACTCCCTCTAAGTGACCATATAAAATATGATGCAAGACCACATCTTGTTTACTGTACCCACTCAGAATCTTGGGTCTAGAAGCAGAGGATCCCCATGGCAATGGTGGCTCTGCTCCTGACCACCAACACGACCTGGGACATGTCACTGGTTTCTATAAATCAGCTTCTGATTCTTCATCTATAAAAGGAAAGATGTGGACTACATGATTCCTAAGGTGCTTCCCAGCTCTAAATCTTAGGAGCAGTATCAGTAAAGATACCTCATCGTTATTCTGCTCATGAGTGAGTGCATCTCCCCATGGCAAGTGAGAACACAAAGGGAGTTTTCCCAAGTGTCATCGGGCAACACAAAGAGAAAGGAGAGCTCCTAACACACATGGAGTCTTTGGGAATAGAGATTAAAAAGGGAGCTGACAGAAAAGGAAAGGCAAGGACAGAGAGCCCCACAAAGATTGCCTGGAGTTTTTATTTGGCATTTTCCTACCTCCCTTTCTCCAAACTTCTAAGATCCTCAACAATTCCAGGCCTCTTAGGTCCTCACACTGTCCAAGCTCCCTTTCACTATAATATCACACCTAGGCTTGTCTCCCCTTCCACAATATGACCATAATCCCAAATCATCTGTTCTTTCTCTACATTCTCCTCTACCTGTTTCCCCCCTTACCCTTCCACCCAAAATCTAATTGGACTCATCTCAATTTAAGGAGGAAATCTGACAAACTAATTGTAGACAGCATCTAGCACCTATTTTTGAACAAGCAATGTATTCTCAACACTACCAGAAGTACAGAAGCCTAGTTGCCCGCGGTGAGTGATAGGGATAGTATTCTCCCTTTCCCCCAGATGATCTCAGAAATCCTCTCTGATTTAATCTGTTAAAGCTCTCCATTTCCCAGCTCCTGTTCTGTTAACCTGGGACCAAGGTCATCCAATAAGACGCAGTCTAAAGCATGTTTTACCAGGCTACCAAACAGGAAAACCACCACCCATTTCTGGCCCTCTCCCAGCATGACAAGGTCTCATCTGACTTAGGAAGGGGTGAAGTGTAGGGAAAGAGATGCCCTTCAGGAGCAGAGTTAGGTCTGAAGAGTTGGGGGACAAACACAAAGACCCTTCCACCAAACCCCTAGCTCAACTCTGTTCTCTAAAGCCTCAATTTCATAGCTGCTCATGTAGCAACGTCATCTGATAGAAACTCGCAAAAACTACACAAAACACTGGCCAAAGTAACGTAAAAATATGCCATTTGCTACTGCATTGCAGGCATTTACATGCCTCTATATGGGTTACAGTATTCTGATGTTTATAGATGAATGAAGTTTAAGTTAACATCAACTATGTCAAGTTCACAGATGTCAACCAGGACAGCCATAAGGACCCTGGGAAGACTTCACAATTTATAAAATGCAAAGCCAAACTGAAATATCATTTTGCCCAGCAAGAAAAAAATTACCACAAATTATAATTGCCATCAACTTCTAAAACTTACCTATTTGATCTGAGCGAAGTCCAGCCCATGGACTTTTTTGACTCTCTGGAGAATTATTTAACTCTGAGAGATGTGATTTCTTCCACAGAAAATTTCTCTGGTATTCACTCAGACCCTGTAAAACACAATGGTGTATAAGACTGATACAATCAGAGACTGTAAACAAACACCATTAAGTATTATTTTTGAACCTTTAAAAAATTTTCAAATCTCAGAAATAGTAATCAAATACAAAAGATCTCCCTTTGATAACTGGGTGATAGGAAATTAAATGCATTCCTTGATGGCAGGTTATCTGTACTGTGAGACTACTTTTACTTACTAATTGAAGGTTTGGCTGTGGTATATATTCTTCTATGGGAAGTCTTTCTTGAGTTCCCTACTTATTACTGTTCTCTCCCCCCTCAGATAATCTTCATTTAACTTTTCTTTCTACACGTGCCTCCCTCTGGAGAAAGTAAGCTTCTTGAGGGGTGGTACTATGTATCCTTTTTTGTCTTTGACCATCCAGTGCCTTGAACATGGTAGGAATTTTATTATTCTTGTTGAATTTAATTAATCAATCCTTGCTGAAGCACCCACTGGACAGCAGGATCTATGTAACATATGGTGCTGTATGGCAAAGATTTAGAACTAACCGGACACACTTCCCTAAGCAGAAGAAGACACCCTGTCAGGCCACACACTTTTCTATCAGTTGGGTTTTATTTATTTTTTTATTTATTTAGTATTTAATTTTTCCCCAATTACATGTAAACAACAGTTTTTAGGGGCGGACAGGTGGCTCAGCGAGTAAGAGCACTGGCTCCAGAGTCAGGATGACCTGGGGATCGAATCTGGGCTCAGATACTTAGCATCATACCCAGAAATAACTGGCCGTGTAACCTTTAGCAAGTTACTTAACCCCAATTGCTTAAAAAAAAAAAACCCAACAGTTTTTAACATTTTTTTTTAAAACCTTGAGTTCTAAATTCTCTCCCTTCCTCCCTCCCCCCCTCATTGAGAAGGCAAGCAATTCCATATAGGTTATATATGTGTAGTCATGTAAAACACATCCATAATAGTCATGTTGTGAAAGAAAACATAGACAAAAAAAAAAAAACTCAAGAAAAATAAAGTAAAAAGAAAAGAAAAAAAAGTTGCTTCAGTCTGTACTCAGATGCCATAAGTTCTTTCTTTGGGGATGGATAGCGTTTTTCATCCTAGATCCTTCAGAGTTGTTAGGCATCGGTACAGTGCTGAGAATAGCTAAGTCATTCACAGCTGATCATCCTACAATATTGCTGTTACTCTGTACCCATTACATTTCACTTTGCATCAATCTATATAAGCTTCTAGGTTTTTCTGAGAGCATCCGGCTCATCATTTTTTATGGTACAATAGTATCCTGTAATAATTACATACCACAGCTTATTGAGCCATTCCCCAGTTGATTGCATCTCCTCAATTTCCAATTCTCTATGCCCAGAAAAGAGCTGCTTTAGATACTGTATGTATGTAGAGGTTCTTTTCCTTTTTGGTTTTTTCTCTCTTTTGGGATACAAACCTAGTAGTGGTATCGCTATATCAAAGGGTACGCATGGTTTTATAGCCCTTTGGGCATAGCTCCAAATTGCTCTATAGAATGGTTTAGTCAATCCACAACTCCAACAACAGTACATTAATGTCTCATTTTTCCCATACCCCCTCCAACATTTGTCACTTACCTTTTCTATTCTATTCTCTAATCTAATAGGTAACAGAATTGTTTTAACTTGCATTTCTCCAATCAATAGTGAGTTAGAATATTTTTTCATATGGCTATAGATAGCTTTAATTACTTCATCGGAAAACTGATTATATTTTTTTATCATTTATCAATTGGGGAATGGCTCTTATTTTTATAAATTTGACACAGTTCTCTATAAGTTACAGAAATGAAGCCTTTATCAGAAAAGCTTGCTTCAAAAATAAATTTTTTTACAGTTACTATTGCTAACTGTATTTCCCTCCATCCTGTTCCACTGCCCCCACTTATTCTGTTCTCTCTCCTTTCACCCTGTCCCTCCTCAAAAGTGTTTTGCTTCTGACTACCCCTTTCCCCTTTCTGCTCTCCCTTCTATCACTCCCCCCCCATACTCTTTTCCTACTATTTTCCAATAGGGTAAAATAGATTTCTATGTCCCATTGCCCATTAGTTGTGTTTTAAAGGGCAAATGATCCCTAGAGTTAGTCAAGCATGTTACCCAAACTCTAAATTGCATATGAAAATATGATTCTCTATCGGAATCTCCATTTCTGAAAAGAATGAAGATGCGGGGCAGCTAGGTGGTGCAGTGAATAGAAAACCGGCCCTGTATTCAGGAGGACCTGACTTCAAATCTGGACTCAGACACTTAACACTTACTAGCCGTGTGACCTTGGGCAAGTCACTTAACCCCAATTACCCCGACTTCCCCCTTCCAAAAAGCAAAAAAACAAACAAAAGAATGAAGATGTAAAGGATCACAGATTTAGAGATGGAAAAGACCAGAGTCTTGGACTATCTGGCCCAATCTTACTTTACAGATGAGGAGACAGGGGTCTAAACATGTGAAGCTGATTGCCCAAAGACATGCATTTAAGTGGCAGAGCAAGTATTAGACTACAGAACCTCGAGTCCGAATGCATTATGATCTCCAAAACAACAAGCATCTGCCTTCTGCCTATTTTGAAAGTTTTGGCAAGTGGCTACATACTAAACTAAGTAATGACAGAACTTGATTTTACCGATTGAGATATCAAATGATAACAATAATAATAGCTAGAATTTGTATAGTGCTTTTAAAATTTGCCAAGTACTTCACACACATATTGCTAATATGTACGTGAGCGTACAAGGCAACCCAAAAGTCTTAGTGCAATCCTAAATTTTAATACCTATCAGATTTTTTTTAAAGCTTTATACTGCACTAAGACTTTTGAGACATTCTTTTTGTAGAAACACACATTTATATATGTGTGTGTGTGTGTTTTACATATAATATATGTAAAACATGCACACACACAAATACAGCTAGGAGGCACAGTGCACAGAAGACTGCACTAAGATTTTGGGGACAACCTAAATGTGTATGTGTGTACATCTGTACGTATCTACACACTGCCACATATGTACACAAATATAGCCACATTAAGATTTTTGGCATGCCCATTATATGTGTGTATGCATCTACACATATACATGTGTGTACTGTGTAAAAACATACACAAATACAGTTCGGCAGCACTGTGCATAGGAGATCTACACCAAGACTTTTGGGACACCGTGTGCGCGCGCGCACAAGCATGCACACAAACACAGGTAGGTGACTGCACTCAGACTTTGGGGACACACTATCCCTATCCCTAGATGTCAGCATTTATGTGCACGCACAGACCAGTGTCTACACACAAACACAGGCAGTGGCACCTGCATAGAGAGCACTGGGTGTGGTGCTGGGAAGCCCTCGGTCTTCCTGAACCCTGCCTCAGACACTTACCAGCAGCGGGGCCCTATGAGAGTCATCCGCCTTCTCCTGTGCCTCGGTTTCCCCGACTGTCAAAAGGGGCCAATAACAGCAGCTGCCTTCCAGGGCTGTCCTGACGGTCACTCAGCACACTGCTAGATAAACAGTAGCTGCTGCTGTTACTATTACTATTAAATGAGCTAAGGAAAGCTCTCTGCACACCGCGCAGAGCTATATAAATGGCAATGATCATCCTTATTATCATTACGGTAGCGAGCGCTGGGCCTGGGGTCAGGAAGAGCTGACCTCTGGTGGTGAACACTGGTGGCTGGCTGTGTGACCCTGGACAAGTCACTTCACGCTGTCTGCCTCAGTTTCCTCGTCTGTAAAACGAGCTGGAGAAGGAGATGGCGAACCCCTGTGGGGCCACGGAGAGTCAGACACGAGGGGCAGCCACGCCGGGGTCGGGAGGACCTGACACTTAACTAGCTGTGTGACCCTGGACGGGTCACTTGGCCCCAAAGTCGCCGTCGTCACTTATAATCGCGGCTGTCACGACACAAGGTGTCCCGGAAGCTTTTGCTCTGCTCTCAGGACCGCACTCGAACTTCTGGGACACCCCGCGCGCGCGCGCACTGACCTAGTTTATCACAGATGTCGATGCTAGTGCAGACGTTCGCCCCGCGGCACCCTCCCGCACACAGACACACCCCCCAAAGCAGGATAGCGGCTCCCTGAGGAAGCTCAGGGAGTTGAGAAGACTCTGCCCGCTTAGAAGGCCGCGGGGGAGCGCAGGGCCGGCCAGGCGGGACACCGCGCCCCCTCCCCGGCTCTGTCACCCGACCGCGGCACAGCCGAGCGCACGCGTCCGCTCCCGCCTCGGGGCCTCAGTTTCCTCCTCGGTAAAATGGGCGCAGGCGCCGGAGGCAGCGAGGACGCCGGGCTCCCCCGCCCCGGCAGGCCCCCGTTCCCCCCGACCTCCCGGGGCTCACCTTGAAGCGCACGGGCATGTCTCCGCAGCCCCCGCCGCCCCCGGGCCGCAGCCCTCCCTCCGCCGGCCGACAGTTAACGGGACAAAGAGCCCCGTGGGCGGGGCGACGCGGTTCGTGCCCCCGGCTAGGCGTCTCTGCCCGGCGTCCCCAGCGACGCGCCGGCGCACTGCCTCCTGACCCGCCCTTAAAACGAGGCCACATCCCGCCCCCTCTCAGGCCGCTGAGCCAATTGCCAAGAGGACCTTCCCCGCTCGGCCCGAGGCACTTAACCAATGGAGGCTCTGGAGGGCCGATGCGCCCGCCCTGCCTGCCTTCCCAAATCCGGAGCGCCAATGTCGATCACGGGGCGGGGCTCGGCGACACGCCCATCGCTGGCTAGCGTGGGCGGGGCTACCAGGGGAGCTGGGCTCCCGGGAAAGTTCTAACCTGTCTTAGAAGAAGTCACCCCGCGCCCTGAGCCCTCGCCCCGGCCCACAAAAGCTACAGAGACTCCCTGATGCGGCGGGCTCTAGTCCAGCCTCAGACTTTTACTGCCCGTGTGACACTGGGCAAGTCCCGAAGCCTCTGTCTGCCTCGGTTTCCTTACCTGTAAAGTGGGGGTGCGCATAATAACCTCCCGGGGTCCGTCCTTCTCTCAAGAGGGGCTCTCAGTTGCCAGGGCTGGCTCCCCCTCCAGTCCATAAGCAGCGCCTCTATTCCCGGCTGCCAGAAGCCCCACTCTGCAAGTGACCGCCTCCCTGGACCCCTGTGGGTTTGGAGAGGGGATGTCTCTGCTTCGGACTGGATGCATCTCAGCTGTGGCTCAAGCTGACTCCCACCCACTGCATGCAACGGGTAAGGGGCTCCACTTACACCAGGATGGGGAAAGCCCCCTGGAGACTTTCTAGTATGGTCTCACCCCCAAACTGTTGGACCCTGACCTGCCATTGGCTGACTCCCGCCAGAGGCATGCCCTCTGAATTCTAGCAGAGAAACATGTTCACACTGTAAAGAAAAAAAGTTAACACCTGGTCATTTGTGATTATACATCCCCTTGGGGAGAGGTGTACAGAAGCAGCAAATCTCCCCCCACCCTTGTATGCACACATACTTACTAGGAGCCCTCATTGTTCTAGGTGCAGTGGATAAGAAAACACAAGTGATGAAACCCTAGCCTTCGAAGGGCATCGAAGTAAATAACAACAATAATGATGATTTTGTTGTTCAGGCGTGTCCAACTCTTGCCCCAATTTGATGTTTCCTTGGCAAAGATATTCAAGTGGTTTGCCATTTTACAGAGGAGGAAACTGGGGCAAATCGGATTAAGTGACTTGCCCAGGGACACACAGCTAGGAAGATGAGTCTTCCTGACTTTAGGCCTGACACTCCATCCATTCTGTCTTAATAATAATAACATTTATTAAACACCTATTGTGTGTAAGGCACTATGCTAAGCATTTTAAAATATTAACTCATTAGATCCTCACAATGACCCTAAGAATTAGATGGTGTTCTTTCACCCTAATCCTGAAAAGCAGAAAGACCAGTTGAGGAATAGGGGGAAAAATGTGTTCTCACTGCAAAGATGATTTGTGGGCTGTCTGAGGAACAACTCAAAAACTTCCTGAGAAGTTATCTTTTCAAGAGAAGTCATAATATTAATGCCCCAGCCATTGTACTAAGAGCTTTACAAATATTATCCCATTTTACTCTTGAAACAACCCTGGGAGATAGGTGCTATTATTATTCCCATTTTACAGCTGAGGAAACTGAGGCAAACAGGTTAAGTGATTTGCCACAGTCACACAGCTGGTGTCTGAGGCTGGATTTGAGCTCATGTCTTCCTGACTCCAGGCTCAGCACTCTATCCACTTCTCCACCTACAATGCCTAATGGTCAGGGAAGATTCCTCTTTCTGTAATGAATGATCTCATAAACTCTCTGAAAGAGCTGAAGAACAGTGTCGTTATTACAGAATCCAACAGTCTGCATGCAACACCTTCGACAGAGGTGTCAGATTACCACAGACCAAACTCAGTGGGCCAGAACCAGATTAAAATGTTAATTTGGAAATGTTAAATAAAATGAATTAAAAATGCAATACAATACAATACAGGTAATGTTCATTTGTGGTTTTCTAAGTCATAGTGTGACCTATAGGGATCTGTTTCTGTTTGCATTTGACACTATTGACCTATAGCAATAGTAGAGAAGAAAACTGGGAAAAATATTTATGTGTGTAGAGTTACTAGGGTAGACCAAAATATCATGTCTAGAGTTCAAGATGTCCTGAGTTGTTTTCTGGGCTAGTGGTTTTCAGTGTTGAATTTGCGCAGTGGATACTACCAGATTTCAATAGCGAAGAAAGACAAAGAAAAGGCAGCTTTCATCCTTCCCACAGCCTTTTACCCCATTTGGATGTGTTATTCCCCAAAGCATATCAGAGCTTCAGCCACTTTTTAATGACTTATGGAGAAGGTAGATGGAGACAGTAACTACATGGAAAGGTTGCTGTTCCTAGATGACTTTGTTAACCTTAGAAAGACACTTGGGAGAGCATGGGAAAAGATTGATGAAAATGTTAGAACAATCTAGTGGAAGTTGGTCTGAAGTTGTCAGGTGACAAGGACTAGTTTCAGAGACCCTCTCTCACATAGGTGGGTCCCATACAAAAGTGAGCTAGAGCCCTCTGGCTCTAGTCAATTGTTAAATTTTCGATGGGAGCATTTACCTCTTGGAAATAAGCAAAACTACAAATCAGGGTTCAGTTTTATGGTTTTGTCGATTGTCCAGATTTAAGAAGGTGTTGGAGAAAAGGGGAAACTCCAGATTAAATTTAAAAGTGAGTTGAACATATTTTTTTTTTTCTGAAGAGCTGGTTATTAAACATTGACCAGTCCACTACTATCAAGAGAAGGTAGATGTGTTCGTTAGCTGACTGTGTTCAAAGTCTTCAAGAATTAAGAATTTTTCTGGGATTCAGTGGCTTTTATCTAAAATTTGTGAAGAACTATGCTATTAAAACCAAGCCATTCAGTGATCTCATTTGGGGATATAAGATCAGGAAGAACTGAACACAGAAAGAAAAGAAAGATTAGCATGGCCTAAATCCTCTAAAACCTGGAACAAAGAGAATAAGAAATTGGTTCTCTGCAGCTTAGCACTTATTAGGGACCCATATTCCCAGGGGGCACTTGATACATGCTAATTGGTGAGGACAGTCCCTCTGTCATTTAAATCAAGAATGGCAGAAACTAGACACTTTTCAGCCTAAAGGCTGGGAAAATAGTAGCTCTGTTTAGTAGAGCTTTGCCCGTAGCTCTAAAAGGCAGTGAGGTACTGTGGAAAAAACATTCACGTTGGAATCGAAGACCTGAATTCAAATCCTACCTCTTGTCATTTACCCTCTAAGGTAATCACTTACCCTCTCTGGGTCCCCAAGGGAAGCAGTTGCCTTTCATTCTTACTTTGTTGTATAGACAGATTATTCTTTCATTCTTTTTTTTATTGGTGGTTCTGAGTTAATGTTTCATTTCCACAGGCTCATGAGATCAAGAGCCCGGAATAATCTTAAAAAGATCATCTAGGATAGCTAGGTGGTCCATAGAGCACAGCCCTAGAGTCAGGAGGACCTGAGTTCAAATCCAGTATCAGAAACCTACTAGCTATGTGACCATGGACAAGTCACTTAACCCCAATTACCTACCAAAAAAATCATCTAGTCTAATCCCTTCATTTTACAGGCGAGGAAATTCAGGTCTAGTGAAATTAAGCGACTTGCCCCAGGTAATACAAATTGCAGAGATGAGATCCAAACCCAAGTCTGATAGCTCCATATTGATGCTCTTTCTTGGCAAAGATACTGAAATGGTTTGCCATCTCCTTCTTCAGCTCATTTTATCAATGAGGAAGTTGAGTGACTTGCCCAGGGTCACACAACTGTTAAGTATATGAGACCAGGTTTGAACTCAGGAAGATTAGTCTTCCTGACTTCAGGTCCCTCCATCAACTGCACCATTTAGCTGTCCATTGTATTACTGGAAAGGAAAGATAATTAGTCAATCAACAAATATTTTGTTACTCTTAGGTGTAAGACACCATTCAAGTCACTAGGAATACAAGTACATAGAATGAAATAATCCCTACTCATAAGAAATTTACATTCTATTGGGGGAGACAAGTATATATAAAACATATAAGCATAAACATAAAATTCATACATATATGTACACATATGCATATGTGTGTATATACATACACATACACACACATGTATGTGTATGTGCCTTGCATACAAACATGCATGTGTGTGTACATGACTATATATATATGTATATATACACTCACAAAGTAGTTAAATGAAAGAGAGATTGTGAGGGAAAGCATTAGCCTTTGGGGAATCAGGAAAGAATTCATGTAGAAGATCGTGTCTGAGCTGCATTTTAAAGGAAGAAGGGTGTTCTGTGAGACAGAGGTAAGGAGGGAGTGCATTCCAGGCATGGGAAAAGCCAGTGCAAAGACATTGTTAGAACATGGAGTGTTATAAGTGAGGAACAGAGAGAAGACTAATTTTATTGGATGGTATAATGGAGGAGGAGTAATATCCAATGAGGTTAGGAAGATAGGCCAGGTTGTATGGTACTTTAAAAGCTAAACAGAGCAGATCAGTATTTAAGAAAAGAAATCATTATGATAGAAGTCTGGAAGAAGGAAGGATGGGAGAACATTTAGGATGTTGTCACAATAATCTAAGCCATTCATGATGATAGGTTGAATGAACGTGTAATTGTATGAATAGGGAGATGGAATTAGATATGAGATGTTATGGATATAGAAATGACAAGGTTTGGCAACTGATTAGAAATATACATATCCTGGAATTATGCCCAAAGGGCTATAAATACTTTCATACCCTTTGATCCAGCAATGCCACTCCTAGGGTTATATCCCAAAGAGATCATAGGAGTGGGAGGAAGACCCATATGTACAAAAATGTTTATAGCAGCTCTTTTTGTGGTGGCAAAGAATTGGAAATTAAGGGGGTGCCCATCAATTGGGGAATGGCTGAACAAGTTGTGGTATATGCATGTTATGGAATACTATTATGCTATAAGAAACGAGGAGCAGATGGACTTCATATTTACCTGGAGAGGCTTACATGAACTGATGCTGAGTGATAAGAGTAGAACCAGGAGAAATTTGTACACAATGTATGTGTGATGACCAACTTTGATAAACTGGACTCTTCTCAGCAATGCAGTGATATAAGTCAATCCCAAAAGTCTCATGATAGAGAGAAATATGTGCATCCAGAGAAAGAACTAGAAAGAACTGAGTTTATATCCAGGTGGAAGCAAAATACCTGATCTTTTTCCTTCTCTTGTTTGGTTTTATGTCCTCTTTACCATTTTTCATTCCATCTTTATAACCTGACTAATGTATAATGTGAAAGTATTTACAGATCCTATATTTGACTATATGCTGCCATGGTGGGGAGGGGAGGGAGGGGGACAAAATGTGAAACTCAAGGAACTGTGGAATTGAATCCAGTTAACTAAAAGGAAACAAACAAATTAATTTAAAAAAATTTTAAAAAATAAAACAGCCCTTGATTAAAAAAAAAAAGAAATATACATGTCATGGAAATTGATAAATCAGGTTACAAACCTGGGAGACTGAAAGAATGGTGGAACCTTCAACAAAAATGAGGAGATTTGGAAAACGGTTGAGTTTGTGGGGGGATATAAATAATGAGATCACTTTTGAACATTTCGAATTTGAAATGGCTCCAGGTTTAAATATCCAATAGGCAATTGGGGGTGTTGAGAGATCCTCAGGGGAGATACCTGGATATATAGATCTGTGAATCATCTGCATAGAGATGGTAATTAAACTCTTGGGAGTTGATGAGGTCATCAGGAGAATGAAGGTAAAGAAGGAAGAGTAAAGGGACTTGAGGAATACAGTTGGGTGGGTGGGAGGTGTTCTGAATGATGAACCAGCAAAGGAGGACTGAAAAAGACCAGAAAAGAACCAGGAGAGAGTAGTGTCACAAAAACCCAGAGAAGAGAGTATCCAGGAAGATAGGGTGCTCAACATTGTCAAATGCAGCAGACAAAGAATGAGAACTGGGGATGAGCGAAGGGAGGAGGGGGGAGACCATTAGATTTGACAATTAAGAAATCTATGGGAGGAGGCATTTCACGTGGCACAGTGAAATGGCACAGCACCCTGTGAGTCAGGAGGACCTGAGTTCAAATCTAGCTTCAGACACTTAACACTTACTAGCTGTGTGACCCTGAGCAAGTCACTTAACCCCAGTTGCCCTGCCCTCTACCCTCCAAAAGAAGAAAAAAAAAGAAAATTTAAAAGAAATCTATGGTAAATTTGGAGAGAGTAATTTCAGTTGAGTGATGAGATCTGAAGTCAGGTTTTAAAGAGTTGAAGAGTTAGTTAAAGTAGAAAAGTAGAGGTGAGGGGCGGCCAGGTGGCTCAGCGAGTAAGAGCACTGGCTCCAGTGTCGGGATGATCTGGATCAAATCCAGGCTCAGATACTCAGCACCACACCCAGAAATAACTGGCCGTGTAACCTTGAGCAAGTTACTTAACCCCGATTGCTTTAAAAAAAAAAAAAGTGGAGGTAGTAAGTAAACAGATTCTTCTATGAGTTTGGCTGAGAAAGAGAGGAAAGATATAGAATGATAGCTTGAGAAAATTGTAGAGTTTTTTTTTTTAAGGATAAGGGAGACTTGGTCATATTTAAAGGCAGTAGGGAAAGAACCAGTAATGAAGAGACTGGAAATTAAAGAAAGAGAATATGACTGCAATCTGCTGGAGAAGATGGAAGGGGTTGGGATTATAGGGAATATGTAGAGAGATTGGTTTTGGCAAGAAGGATCGCTTCATTGTCAGACACTCAAGAAAAGGAGGAGAATGGGGGGCAGGGAAAGAGTGGAGGGGTGATGTCAAGAAGTTTTGAGATGAAAAGAAAGGGAGAAGGGATAACTAGCATTGAATGGTCTAATTTTCTCAATACAGTAGGAAGTAAGTTCTTCAACTGAGAGAGAGGGATGATGGGGAGGTGTGGAAGGTTTGAGAAGATAAGAGGAGATCTAGAAAATCTAGATTAATTGTTGGCCACCATATTTCACTATGGACTTGTAACTTTAAAGTTCTATAAATTTCCCAGATCTTTTCCCCACACTTTTGTCTAGCTATTCTTTCCCTAGTCTATATTTCTGTAATTGATTTTTTAAAAACATTTATCCCAAATAAATTTTTCTCTTATTAGACACCACTCACCTTTCCAGCCTGTCAAGATCTTTTGGTAGATAACCCATTCACACTTTCAGGCATGTTTGTGCATGTGGGTAACAACTCCATTAGCAGCATCTTGATTCATAAAGATAATAAGAATGTAAAGAAATAAAAAACAGCTTAAATAGCTAGAGGAATATCCAGTGCTCATGGCTAGACTGTGCCAACACAATAAAAATGAGAACATTACCAAAGTTAATTTATAATTTTAATGCTATGTCAATTAAATTATCAAAGGAGAACTTCACAGATACAGATAAAATAACGGAGAAACAAAAGGTCTAGAATATCAAGGAAAATCATTAAAAAAGTAGAAATGAAGGGAAAATAGTTCTTCCAGTTCTCAAACTATATTATAAAGCAAGAGTCTTCAGACAATTTTATTGTTATTGTTCAGTCATTTCCATCATGTCCGACTCTCCATGACCCCATTTTGGAGTTTTCTTGGCAAAGATACTGGAGTGGTTTGCCATTTCCTTCTCCAGCTCATTTTACAGATAAAGAACTGAGGCAAACAGGGTTGATCAACTTGCCCAAGGTCACATAATAAGTGTCTGAGGCCAGATTTAAACTCTCTTCCTGGTACCACTGCACCACTTAATTGCCCCTCCCCTCCAAGACAATTTAACGTTGCTTGAAAAACACAGAACTAGGCTGATGAACAGACTAGAAGGGGAGAATCAGGAAATAATGGAACTCAACAACCTATTATTCAATGAACTTGAAAACATAAATTACTTAGGAAAGGTTCCCCTTTTCCAAAAAGAAATAGGAAAACTGGCAAGGAGGCTTAAACCAACACCTTATTCCATATCCCATGATAAATTCAAAATGGATACTTGACCTGAATGTTAAAAATAAGACCACAAAAAATGAGAAGATAAACAGAGCATGTACCTTTCAAAGCTATTGGTAGGAGATAGACTCTTAAGCAAACAAGGGACCGCAACAATTATAAAAAAAAAAAAATGGGGAATTTTGATAATGTGAAATTGAACATTTTCCACATTCCAAATATTTCCTCATTTTTCCACAATGTATCTAGGATAAGAAGAGAAGCTAGTGAATGGGAAGAAAAATCTTTGTATCACATTTCTCAGTTAAGGATTTGGTATCCGAGATATTTGGACAACTAACAAAAACAAAGACCAAAAACCATTCTTTAACAGATAAGTGACCCACAGATATGATTAAACAGACCTCAAAAGAAGAATTTCAACTGTCAACAACCATATGAAAAAATTTTCCAAATCATAAATAATAAGTAAACTACAAAATCAGACAACCTTGAGGTTTCACCTCACACTGAGCAAATTGATAACAGTGACTAAAGACAGAATAGTCAATACTAGAGGGTTATGGAAAGATAGATACACTAATGTATTGTCGGTAGATCTGTGAATCGGTCCAACTGTTTTGGAAAGCATTTTGGAATTATGCAAAAAGGTATAATCTGTCCATATCTTTTGATCCAGATATTCCACTGCTTAGGCATATACCCCAAGAATGTAATTAATAAAAAGAAAGCTCTAATTTACACAAAAATATTTATGGTGGCACTTTTTGATGTAGTAAAGAATTGGAAACAAAGTAGGTGGCCATTGCGGAATGACTAAATAAATTGTGAAAGTAAAAAACAGCAAATATGATGTATAGAGAAGAACATAAAAAGAATTTCATGAACTGATGCAAAGTAAAGTACACAGAACCACACACACACACACACACACACACACACACACACACACCCTTATAGCAATATAAATTGAAAAAATGACCACCACAAAAAAAAAAGTTTTAAAGAATGATCCAAAATTAAAGGAATAAACCTGTCAGGGTTTGTTTGTTTTTTTAACTTAGTTTTGATTTCTTCCTAGCTAATGTCATTCTGGTAAGAGAAAAGACAATGTCCTAAGGGGAGAAACCTCGGGCCCATGTCATCCCAGAGTCACCTGTGGTCCATGATATAGACCTTAGTTCTTTGCCTCTAGATTTATTATTTCATTTTAGATAAAGAAAATTATTCTAGAGGCCACAACCTTGTGAGCCTCAAGAAGTCAGAAGAGTGAACCACTAAGGAAGTCCAAGGGTCATGTTCACGTTAATTCTCAGCAACACGAATGGCTCTAGCCATTTTGTTTCTATTCTGGGTGCCTCCTGCATTGTATGGTCATGGGTAATTAATTTATAGCCTCAGCTTTTAAGGCCAGTAATGGTAGTAGCAATGGTGGCTGAAATAACAGTTTCAGGTTGTCTTAGATCCCCAATATGCCAGTGCTAATATCTTGTACTCCCTCTGCTTCCACTTTTCTTGAGAGACTGCATCTCCTTCTCCCTCTCCCTTAGGAGAGGAGATGGTTTTCAGAGCTAAGTCATCACTCAGAGACTCTCAATGACTCTCCAAGGGGAGTTCTGGGTATATCTGCCTGTCAATGGACATTATCTTTATCATCGTGCTACGTAAATATTAACTTAATTATAGATACTCTAAATATGAAGTCACCAAGAATCACCAATAACCAATGTGAGTCAATTATACAACTGGAAAATGTCAGTGGTATCGATATCGATAATCACAAAATAAAACCAGAAGAAAAAAAAAGTCCCAGTCAAATGAAAGGATGGCTCACAACTCCTGCCCCCAGAACCAAACATGTTTCAGAATATTACAGATGAAAATAAAAATTCTCTACCAACCGAGAGCAGTTACCTTGCAATATTCCCTATCCTGGCTGCGTCAGGCACAGAAAGAATCAGCGGGTTGGCTCACCTCCCAAGCTTTAACACTATTAGCTGCAAGTGTTTTCCAAATAAATTTCTGTTTATTTTTGAACTCACTTAGTAACTGTAATTTTTAATCTGCATAAATTTCCACAGCTGTCATAATATTGTTTGTTTTTTTAACATGCAGCTTCCTCTGTGCCTACCAGAGGTGTGAGTTGTGACTATGTCAAAGGCTTGAGGGTAAGAAGAGATTCTTGGCTGAACCTAACACTTCCTCCAAAAATGATTTTGGTGGGATGTTTGTGTGTTAAATAGGGGCTTTCCCTCTGTCTTCTGTAGAAAGTGAACTCATACTTTCAGCGTAGCAAGGCCAAAAGCATCTGCTTTTCATTCTTTCTCTGATTGGAAAGGATGTTTCATTTGTTAGAACCCAAGAGGTCATCCTCACACAGACCGCTCAGCAACTCCCCGATTAATATCTCTTTTGTACATATTTGTTGGCTTGTTGTCTCCACCCCTTCCCTCCCCCAAGATGGTAAGCTTCTTGAGAGCAGGGACTCTTTTTGCCCTATTTTGTACCCCCAGCACTTAGCACATTGCCTAAACATAGTAGAAGCTTAGTAAATGCTTATCAACTTGACTCTATGGTCATAGCAACACAATAGCACTAATGTTCATTTTGTAGTCCCATGAGGAATAACGGGGTGAAAATATGCAGATGGATTACTTCAAATTGAATATCATTACTAGAGAGATGGTTCAAAGTTCATGGTCACACTTACTCTCATTCAAATTTCAATATAGCTTTGTTTTTACACCCATACTCTCATCTTTCCTTCTAGTCTCAAAGGCAGAGCTATGCACCCCTCCTCCCACTTTATACCTTCCTAAAATGCAGGTCTGATCATGTCTGTCTATCCCTTTGTCCCTCCCTCCCTCCCTCTCTTCCTCTCTCTCTGTCTCTCTCTGTCTCTCTGTCTCTCTCTCCCCCTCCCCTTCTCTGTCTCTGTCTCTGTCTCTCTCTCTCTGTCTCTGTCTCTCAACTCCAAAAACTTCCTATCACCTCCAGGAACAAATAACAAAGTGTTGTTTGGGGTTCAAGTTCCTTCATAACCCTCCTAGCCCCTCCCTACCTTTCCAGTCTTCTTACACCTTACTCCCCAACACATACTCTTAGTTCCAGGGACACTCAGCTCCAGGCATTTTCTCTGTCTCTCCCTGTGTCTGAGATGCTCTCCCTCCTCATTTCTGCCTCCTAACTTCCCTGACTTCCTTTAAGACCCAACTAAAATCCCTCCTTCTACAAGTCTTTTCTGAATTCCAATACTTTCTCTCTTTTAATTATTTGCTATTTATCCTGTATATAGCTTACTTTGCATATGTTCATTTACATGTGGCCTCCCCCATTAGACTGTAAATTCCTTGAGGGCAGGAACTATCTTTTGCCTCTTTTTGTATTCCCCAATACTTAGCACAGTGTTTGGCATATAGTCGGTGTTTAATAAATGTTTATTGAATTTAAGTGGATTAAACCTAATCCACCTATTCCCTTTCTCTGACTTCAACACAATTCAACAAGTCTTTATCATTTGGTTGTTAAAACTCTATACCCCAGAAGATAGGATGAATGAAATGAAAAATAGTCCCTACCTTCAAGGAGTTTACACTATATCCCCGAATGTACCATGTTGTCACCCCTAATTCCCTAACCCTGTCCAGCATCGACCTCATCCTGTAAACCGATTCACTGCATTTTGCCTTGTGTTGCAATAGATCTGGGGTTCTGGGATTTCCCAACTCTGCTTTTGCAACCCAGCCAAATATTTTGGCAACAAATGGGATGCTGCCCATAGACTAAACTTCAAAATTAACTGCACAACAATTCCTTTTATAAATCACACAGAACTAAAATGAACATGAAAGTTGGGGAAAATTCCTAACTCAATACAAAAATATTCACTTGGATCCCTGATGTCCTTGATGTGGAAGTTCCTTCCAGTGATGCAAATCATAACCCATCCATGCCTGTCCACATAATTCTAGCTGGTGTCTTCCCACAAATTTGCCACAGGGGTTCCACCCAATGTGTTGTAGGCTATCTTGATTGGCAACTAGGTGGCACAGTGGATAGGGTCAGGAAGACCTGAGCTCAAATCTAGCCTCAGACACTCACTAGCTGTGTCATTGTGACTGGGGAAGTCACTTAACTTCTGTCTGCCTCAGTTTCCTCAACAGTGAAATGGAGATAATAACAGCACCTCCCAGAATTGCTGTGAGGGTCCAACGACATCATATTTGTAAAAGGTTCATTCCCTTTCCCTTGTCTCTAGCAGGGACCCATTTGAAAAGGTACCTCTCTCTCCTCTTATTATTAAGAATCACTAGTTACCCAGGAGATTATTTTAGGCTGTCTGCCAGATTAATCTGAGAAGCTTCAGGAAGTATATATATTGTGAGAGAAAAGTGGGTTTAATTCCCTTGAGGGTGTGGGTGAGTTTAGGTAACCATGGTTTTTAATCTCCACAGCTTTATGCGGAAGGCCTGGATAAAACATGCTAAGGTTTGACAGCTGGACTCTTTTCTATCACTTCCTTATCAAGCACCATCCAGTCTGTGGCTTTGGAGAATAAAGAATGCCTTTGCTTTTTAAAGGGCTGGCACACAGAGTACAGAAGTTTTAGTTTATGACATATAATGAACCTGACCAAAATTTATTATAACTTTATAGTGTTGTATGTATACACATAAAAGTGACTGTAATATAGAAGGATTAATTATTTTAACTCATTTGACCCTTCTGAGTGTCCTCTTAGACCTAGTAATTATAAGCCTGTATCATTCTTATTTAAAGATAATTTTCTACAGAACAGTAACAAGGGTGGGCAATTGAGATTTTGTACCGGGACACCAAACTAGACAGGGGCATACTTCCACCCCTAACAGATTGTGAGGGAAGGTAGATCCTGGTGGCGAATGAAAGAGGAGGGTCCTATCCTGGGGTGGGTTAAGGGGATGGGCTACCCACTCTCCTGACTCACCTAGGTCAGACTGTCCTCTGCACATGTTAAGGCTTCCCTTCTGTCTCTCAGCATTACTGCAACCCCTCTTTGCCTCAGGTGAAAAAATTCCTAGTTACAGCTCTGCTTATCTGATTTCTTATTCACAGATTCAAGTATTCTCTGTTCATTTATCTACCTGTGAGAAGAACAGAAAAATCCCTGTCCTCTTGTGGGCCTAACTCACATGTGTTCAGTTTCACAATGGCCAAACTCCAAGTTTGATCTTGGACATGGTGATAGGATCACAGTGTACTTTTCCAGAACATTTTAATACCAAGGCTCTCACCCCACAAGACAGACTGGAACCAAGGTGAAATCAATTCTTTGGCTTATCCCATGGGGACTGGTGTTGTGAATTAAGTCACCCTCACTCAGCCAACTAACAAAGATAAACAGCATCTTGTCTCCCCCAAGGGTCTAATTTCTTTAAATTATGATCAGGTATAACAAAGTACCAGTTGTGACATTCACTCACCTGGCCTGCCAGACCAAACCTATCTCAGGAAATAACCTGCATATAGAGAAAGCTCATTATAGAGCTTGAAACCAGGAATCCTTTTAAGGAGACAGGATACACAAACTCATCTTCATAAGTCACCTGCCTGGGAAACCTGAGTAAAAAAGAACTATATAACAACCATGGATCCAGACAACTAGACCACCTTTTGTTCTCAGGTTTATTTTATTCCCAAGCTCCTTCTGTCATCAGCAACTTCCCGAGGGACTGAGCTAGTAGCTGACTGTGCCATCTATCAGCAAGCCTATCTGGTTAGCTGGAAATTTATCTGAGCCCTATTAAGTAGTCAAGATATGGGCAGAGTTAACACCATTAATCTAATTTTTAAAGATTCTCACCATCTGACTGAAAAAAGTTTTAGCATCAACATTAGCATCAAGCAGTAAGGTTCAATAAATGCCTATCTCCTGTAGAGCCTAGAGCAGGGGTGGGGAACCTGTAGTCTCACGGCCACATGTGGCCTTCTAGGTCCTTTTGACTGAGTCCAAGTTTTACGGAACAAATCCTTTTATTAAGGGAATTTATTCTGTGAAGTTTGGATTCAGTTAAAGGGCCACACTTGAGGACCTAGAGGGCCACCAGTGGCCTCAAGGCCACAGGTTCCCCACCCCTGGCCTAGAGCCACACCTAACCTTTATGATAGGTCTCCCAAACAAGGCTACCCTAAATTCAAGGCACTCTGTGGGTCTTCGTCCATATCAAAAACAAAGATCCTCAGCACCCACCAATATGTCTACTTTTTCTAGTTAGGCAAAGGGCACAATTAGCTCACACAAAGACATTTAATAAAATAGCATAGCAAGAAAAATAGCAGTAAAACATTCCCCACTAAACCTGGGATATCCCCTTTCACAAACATGCACACCACAGTGGCAACAGTGGACACACGTAGAGTACCTACCCATATTGAACAAGTGTCACTCTGGCACACTTGTGTGCAAGGGCGACTCCAGTCTCTGAAGCTCCAGGAGCCCCGAGGTCTTCTGGTAATGTTATCCCACTGTTCCTGTGGACACGCTCTACTCGCAGTGTTCCCAAGGCTTGTCATTTCTGCTGGATGCTTACTCTCAGCCAGTATTGCTGCCTGATGCTTGTTTCCATCAGGCTGCTGCTTCATGTCCTAAGGATCATAGGTTTAGAGCCGGAAAGAACCTTAGTGGTCATCTAATCTAACCGATTGACTTTATAGATGAGGGAACAAAGGTCTGGAAAG